>NC_048573.1:66395508-66643008 GCF_013265735.2 Oncorhynchus mykiss
TACCGTAATGATACCAGTACCGTGATGATACCAGTACCGTGATGATACCAGTACCGTGATGATACCAGTACGTGATACCAGGACGTGATGATACCAGTACAGTGATGATACCGGTACCGTGATGATACCGGTACCGTGATGATACCAGTACCGTGATGATACCAGTACCGTGATGATACCAGTACAGTGATGATACCAGTACAGTGATGATACCAGTACAGTGATGATACCAGTACCGTGATGATACCAGTACAGTGATGATACCAGTATCGTGATGATACCAGTATCGTGATGATACCAGTACAGTGATGATACCAGTATCGTGATGATACCAGTATCGTGATGATACCAGTATCGTGATGATACCAGTACCGTGATGATACCAGTACCGTGATGATACCAGTACGTGATACCAGTACAGTGATGATACCAGTATCCTGATGATACCAGTACAGTGATGATACCAGTACAGTGATGATACCAGTATCGTGATGATACCAGTACAGTGATGATACTAGTACGTGATGATACCAGTACGTGATACTCGTTAGTATCGTGGCAAGGAAACAAAACATGAAGCGGATTTAACTTCTTTATGAAAACATCCCTAATGTTGGAAACATACATTATTATGTTGTCATCCAGAGTCACGTGTGTTTATTTTCCAAGCTATAGCACACAATATTTTACATACAGCAGGTTTTTAAAAGACCAAAGAGTTTGGTCTGCTTGGTCTGTTTTCATTTTTGCTATGTAAAAAACTATTGCAATACCAGTCCTAATAACCATGGACTTATCTGACCGTGCCATCATCTCCACACCAATACAACCTGATGTAGTTGCTAAAGCCTCTTCGTTTGGTGTTTGGTCTGCTGCTATTATGTCAAAATGAGAGAGGACTGAGGGAATGGAAGACAATACTTTGAGATTAACCCCCCATTCTAAAATGGTTAGACTCAGAGGTGTTCTCTACAGACTCAGAGGTGTTCTCTACAGACTCAGTGGTGTCTTATTTTATTGCATTTTCGGAGTCTCTAGCATCCTTAGGCCCGAGGGGACTGAGTCAGGGGGCCTTGTGTAGGACAGTGCCCTGTGACATGTGTGAGATTGAGCTATTACAGCTCAAAGTGATCTGAAGCAGATCCTCCCAATGGCTCCCATTATTAGAACATGTGATGGATCCAACACAACAGACTCCAGGTGATTCACTGTGCTCTGCTCTCCCTGTTGGGACTGGAGGGGGAATCTGATCCCTGATCCCAGACCTGTGTCTACTTCTACCTCTGCTGATATCAAAGACTTGTAGCTTGACAAAGAAAGAAGGTACAAAAGAGAATTCGGTCGACGCTTCGTTTGACAAAGTCAAAGGCAGTGACATCCTTTCATCATTACGGTGCTGTGAGGCTTTCCTCTAACTGGGATGGATGGGGAGTGTTCTGTTCTGTACTTTGTGACATGTGGGTCCCAAATGGCACCTTATTCCCTTCATGGTGCACTATATAGGGAAGAGGGTGCCATTTGGGACGCAATCAAGGACTCTCTAGAGGTTGGACATGCCTTTTCAACAGCACAGGGTCGGACAAACACACAGGCAAGGACAAACACACACAGGCACGAACACACATGCACAGACACACAGGCACGAACACACATGCACAGACACACAGACACGGACACACACACACACACACACACACACACACACACACACACACACACACACACACACACAGGCAAGGACAAACACATACACACACAGGCACGGACACACAGGCACGGACAAACACCAAGGCACGGACAGACACACACAGGCACAGACACACACAGGCACGAACACACACGCACGGACAAACAGGCACGGACAGACACACACACACACACACAGGCAAGGACAAACACACACAGGCACGAACACACATGCACAGACACACAGGCACGGACTCACACACACACACGGGCGTGGACGCATACACGCACACACAGGCGTGAACACACACACAGGCGCAGACACACACACAGGCGCAGACACACACACCCCTATTTGCTTTTCTTTTCCCAATGTGACCTTTATCTGTCTTGAGTCCTGATGCCCACTGGGCTGCTGATGTTCTGTCAGGAAACAAAATATGTGTGTGTGTGTTTGTGTATGACTCAGGTTAGAAGCTGGCGCCTTAAGGGTCAATTTTACACTTTACCATTTCTAGTTTAAGTAGAGGAGAGGAGGGAGGGAGGGGAGGGAGGTGACAGGAAAGGGGAGGGAAGGAGGAAGGGAGGGAGGGCGACACATGCAGGCTCACAAATATAGGAAGAAGCACACAAACTGTCTCCCTCGTCTCGTGGCTAATCGGCTAATGAAGATTTGTGGCTGTGTGGTGATTATTTGTCTAGGGTTGCCTCAGACACAGTAAGCTCTGCCAACACAATGAATAAATACCATCTCTCAAATGTATACAAGCCGTCACAGGTGGAACTAAAGCCCAGAGAACAGAATGTTGCATGCTGCTGATAGCAGATATTATCACATTGGTTTAGAACTCTGCATTGTCGAGACGCACTTCTGTGTTTCGACCTACAGAGATCCTTTAAATTAGTGTTATATTTGTCATTCTACGCTTCTAACTCCATCACAGGACACGATGCTTACTACTAACAACACAACAACCCACAAAATCACATTTAGACGATAAGTCACTGATGTTTATATGTGGTTATTTCTGTTTGTTGGACCAATTCACTGATCCTTCCTCTCTCTATGTTCATGTTATAGTAATAGCCGTTTCTCTGTCTCTGTCTCGCTCTCTCTTTCTGGTTCTCTCTCTCTCTCTCACTCTCTCTGCCTCTCTTTCGGGTTCTCTCTCTCTCTCAATTCAATTTCTACTTGTGTTGCTGTCCTGGGGGTCTGTTTGTGTTTGTGAACAGAGTCCCAGGACCAGCTTACTTAGGGGACTCTTCTCCAGGTTCATCTCTCTGTAGGTGATGGCTTTGTTATGGAAGGGTTGTGAATAATTTCCTTTTAGGTGGTTGTAGAATTGAACGGCTAATTTCTGGATTTTGATAATTAGCGGGTTTTGGCCTAATTCTGCTCTGCATGCATTATTTGGTGCATTACATTGTACACAGAGGATATTTTTGCAGAATTCTGCATGCAGTCTCAATTTGGTGTTTGTCCCATTTTGTGAATTCTGGGTTGGTGAGCGGACCCTCTCCCTCTCTCTCTGGTTGTTTCTGTCTGTCTGTCTCTGTCTCTCTGGTTCTCTCTGTCTCTGTCTGACTCTCTCTTTCTCTTTGTCTCTCTCTCGTTCTCTCGTTCTCTCGTTCTCTCGTTCTCTCGTTCTCTCTCGTTCTCTCTCTCGTTCTCTCTCTCGTTCTCTCTCTCTCTCCTCTCTCTCTCTCTCTCTCTCTCTCTCTCTCTCTCTCGTTCTCTCTCTCCTCTCTCTCTCTCTCTCTCTCTCTCTCTCTCTCTTTGTTTTGAAACACGTTAAAAGCCACTGTCTGCATTTCAATGGGGTACGGGTGTTTGTGCAACAGTTCATTCAAGTGTAAAGCCCATTACAGACCAGAGAGAGAGATTGCATTAGAAGAGGCTGATCGACACAGAATAATGTTTCCCATGCCAATACAGAAAGCCCTTTGAATTGAATTGAATAAGAATTTGACCAAGACACAGTTTCACTACTCTATCCTTATAAGATCTCTGCAAATAGCAAAGACACACCATTGATTAACACAACAAAACAATTAATTGGCCTATTAATATCAAGTACTCATTGTTTTCCTATCAATAAAGCACTCTGAACTCATAATAACCATTCTTACATAGTGCAGAGATCAACAGTAGTACTTCGTCTTCTATGATGATGTAACATCACAACATCATAAAACCATTTTGATGATGGTGATAACAGTGAAATTAGTTGAGGTGAATGGCAAATGGCCCTTTATTCAAGCACTCATACTCTTCACAGTGACGAACAGAGTAATGGTACTTTGATCATAATGTAAAACAAAACCTTATATGATAATGGTGAGAATGAGGAAATTCGTTCAGTTGAATACTGTACAGTAGGTTCATCTTGAGCTACCACAACACCACAGTGTCCCTTACAGCCTTCTGATCCACACCACTCTCTGACACCCAAACCTCCCCCCAGGCAGAGGTAGGGCAGTAGTGCACACAAAATACCCCCCAAAAAAAGTATGAGATAAAAGTAACAAATCATTAAAGAGCAGCAGTAAAATAACAATAGCGAGGCTATATATATTACTCTGACCATGTTCCCAGTCCCTGCCGATAAAAAACATCCTCACAGTGAAGCATGATGGTGGCAGAATCATGCTGTGGGGATGGTGTTCTCGGGGTGATGAGAGGTGTTGGGTTTGTGCCAGACATTGCGTTTTCCGTGATGGCCAAAAAGCTGAATTTTATTCTCAACTGACCAGAGTAAGTTCTTCCATATGTTTGGGGAGTGTCCCACTTTAAGCGATCTCTTTTTTCTGGCCACTCTTCCATAAAGCCCAGCTCTGTGGAGTGCAAGGTTTAAAGTGGTCCTATGGACAGATACTCCAATCTCCGCTGTGGAGCTTTGCAGCTCCTTCAGGGTTTTCTTTGGTCTCTTTGTTGCCTCTCTGATTAATGCCCTCCTTGCCTGGTCCATGAGTTTCGGTGGGCGGCCCTCTCTTGGCAGGTTTGTTGTGGCGCCATATTCTTTCCATTTTTTAATAATGGATTTAATAGTACTCCGTGGGATGTTCAAAGTTTCTGATGTTTTTTTATAACCCAACTCTGATCTATACCTCTCCACAACTTTGTCCCTGAACTGTTTGGCGAGTTCCTTGGTCTTCATGGTGCCACTTGCTTGGTGGTGCCCCTTGCTTAGTGGTGTTGCAGACTCTGGGGCCTTTCAGAAGAGATGTGTATATACTGAGATCATGTGACACATAGATTGCACACAGGTGGACTTTATTGAATTAATTATGTGACTTCTGAAGGTAATTGGTTGCACCAGATCTTATTTAGGGGCTTCATAGTAAAGGGGGTGAATACATATGGATGGACCCTTATTTAGGGGCTTCATAGTAAAGGGGTGAATACATATGGATGGCCCCTTATTTAGGGGCTTCATAGTAAAGGGGTGAATACATATGGATGGACCCTTATTTAGGGGCTTCATAGTAAAGGGGTGAATACATATGGATGGACCCTTATTTAGGGGCTTCATAGTAAAGGGGTGAATACATATGGATGTCCCCTTATTTAGGGGAGTCATAGTAAAGGGGTGAATACATATGGATGGCCCCTTATTTAGGGGCTTCATAGTAAAGGGGTGAATACATATGGATAGCCCCTTATTTAGGGGAGTCATAGTAAAGGGGGTGAATACATATGGATGGCCCCTTATTTAGGGGAGTCATAGTAAAGGGGTGAATACATATGGATGGACCCTTATTTAGGGGCTTCATAGTAAAGGGGTGAATACATATGGATGTCCCCTTATTTAGGGGAGTCATAGTAAAGGGGTGAATACATATGGATGTCCCCTTATTTAGGGGAGTCATAGTAAAGGGGGTGAATACATATGGATGGACCCTTATTTAGGGGCTTCATAGTAAAGGGGGTGAATACATATGGATGGACCCTTATTTAGGGGCTTCATAGTAAAGGGGTGAATACATATGGATGGCCCCTTATTTAGGGGCTTCATAGTAAAGGGGTGAATACATATGGATAGCCCCTTATTTAGGGGCTTCATAGTAAAGGGGTGAATGCATATGGATGTCCCCTTATTTAGGGGCTTCATAGTAAAGGGGTGAATACATATGGATGGACCCTTATTTAGGGGCTTCATAGTAAAGGGGTGAATACATATGGATGGCCCCTTATTTAGGGGCTTCATAGTAAAGGGGTGAATACATATGGATGGCCCCTTATTTAGGGGCTTCATAGTAAAGGGGTGAATACATATGGATGGCCCCTTATTTAGGGGCGTCATAGTAAAAGGGTGAATACATATGGATGGCCCCTTATTTAGGGGCTTCATAGTAAAGGGGTGAATACATATGGATGGCCCCTTATTTAGGGGCTTCATAGTAAAGGGGTGAATACATATGGATGGACCCTTATTTAGGGGCTTCATAGTAAAGGGGTGAATACATATGGATGGACCCTTATTTAGGGGCTTCATAGTAAAGGGGTGAATACATATGGATGGCCCCTTATTTAGGGGCTTCATAGTAAAGGGGTGAATACATATGGATGGACCCTTATTTAGGGGCTTCATAGTAAAGGGGTGAATACATATGGATGGACCCTTATTTAGGGGCTTCATAGTAAAGGGGTGAATACATATGGATGGCCCCTTATTTAGGGGCTTCATAGTAAAGGGGTGAATACATATGGATGGCCCCTTATTTAGGGGCTTCATAGTAAAGGGGTGAATACATATGGATGGCCCCTTATTTAGGGGCTTCATTGTAAAGGGGTGAATACATATGGATGGCCCCTTATTTAGGGGAGTCATAGTAAAGGGGTGAATACATATGGATGGCCCCTTATTTAGGGGCTTCATTGTAAAGGGGTGAATACATATGGATGGCCCCTTATTTAGGGGCTTCATAGTAAAGGGGTGAATACATATGGATGGACCCTTATTTAGGGGAGTCATAGTAAAGGGGTGAATACATATGGATGGCCCCTTATTTAGGGGCTTCATAGTAAAGGGGTGAATACATATGGATGGCCCCTTATTTAGGGGCGTCATAGTAAAGGGGGTGAATACATATGGATGGCCCCTTATTTAGGGGCGTCATAGTAAAGGGGTGAATACATATGGATGGCCCCTTATTTAGGGGCTTCATAGTAAAGGGGTGAATACATATGGATGGCCCCTTATTTAGGGGCGTCATAGTAAAGGGGGTGAATACATATGGATGGACTACTTTTCCGTTATTTGTTTTTTATAATATTTTGAAACAAGTAATTTTTAAAATTTCACTTCACCAATTTGGACTATTTTGTGTATGTCTGTCAAATGAAATCCAAATAAAAATTAATTTAAATTACAGGTTTTAATGCAACAAAATAGGAAAAATGGCAAGGGGGGTGAATACTTTTGCTAGGCACTGTATGTGTCTCTAATATGGTCATACATTTGGCTGGAGATTGGGAAGTGCAGCTCAATTGCCACCTCATTTTTTGGGCACTGTGCACATAGCCTGTCTTCTCTTGAGAGCCAGATCTATCTGCCTATGGCAGCTTTATCAATAGCAAGGCTATAATCACTGAGTCTGTACAGAGACAAAGCTTTCCTTAAGTTTGGGTCAGTCACAGTGGTCAGGTATTCTGCCACTATTTACTGTCAGTTTAGGGCCAGTAGCATTCTAGTTTGCTCTGTTTTTGTGTTAATTCTTTCCAATGTGTCAAGTAATTCTCTTTTTATTTTCTCATGATTTGGTTGGGTCTAATTGTGCTGCTGTTCTGGGGCTCTGTTTGTGTTTGTGAACTGAGCCCCAGGACCAGCTTGCTTAGGGGACTCTTCTCCAGGTTCATCTCTCTGTAGGTGATGGCCTTGTTATGGAAGGTTTGGGAATCGCTTCCTTTTAGGTGGTTGTAGAATTTAACGACTCTTTTCTGGATTTTTATCATTTGCAGGAATCGGCCTAATTCTGCTCTGCGTGCATTATTTGGTGTTTTATGTTGTACACAGAGGATATATTTGCAGAATTCTGCATTCGGAGTCTCAATTTAGTTTTTCGTCCAATTTTGTGAATTCTGGGTTGGTGAGCAGACCCCAGACCTCACAACCATAAATGGTAATGGGTTCTATAACTGATTCAAGTATTTTCTTGCCAGATCCTAATTGGTAGGTCGAATATTATGTTCCTTTTGAAGGCGTAGAAGGTCCTTCTTGCCTTGTCTCTCAGATAGTTCACAGCTTTGTGGATGTCACCTGTGGCGCTGATGTTTATGCCGAGGTACGTATAGTGTTTTGTGTGCTCTAGGGCAACGGTGTCTAGATGGAAGTTGTATTTGTGGTCCTGGCAACTGGTCCTCCTTGGCTGGGGACGGAAGCACCAGATCATCAGCAAACATTAGACATTTGACCTCAGATTCTAGTAGGGTGAGGCTGGGTGCTGCAGACCGTTCTAGTGTCCTCACCAATTTGTTGATATACAGTGGGGCAAAAAAAAAGTATTTAGTCAGCCACCAATTGTGCAAGTTCTCCCACCTAAAAAGATGAGAGAGGCCTGTAATTTTCATCATAGGTACAGCTCCAGTCTCAGCCCCAGTCCCAGCCTCAGCCCCAGTCCCAGCTCCAGTCCCAGCTCCAGTCTCAGCCCCAGTCTCAGCCCCAGTCCCAGTCCCAGCCCCAGCTCCAGTCCCAGCCTCATCCTCAGCCCCAGGCCCAGACTCATCCTCAGCTCCAGCCTCAGCTCCAGCCCCTGCCTCAGCACCAGCCCCTGCCTCAGCACCAGCCCAGCCCCTGCCTCAGCACCAGACTCAGCTCCAGCTACAATCCCAGCCCCTCCCTCAGCCCTGGCCCCAAGCATTAGGGATGTGGCTTTGAGTTGGCGTTCTGGGTTTAATGGCACCACAGCTGCTGCAGTACTTCCAGACACAACATGATCTGATGCTCAGAGCAATGTCCCCATTCGCTTAATGGGAGTGATACATACGGACTGTATCACGATTCCCAACCCACACTCCCCTCCGGTCCAACAGGGAGAGTATACAGTATGTATGTATGGATGAGGCAACACTGAAGAAATTCCCCACGGCCATAAGAAAAGGTCAGGCTGAGAGAAAGACGATGTAGAGTTGTCTCGTTACTGAAGTGTGTCATTGTGTGTGTGTGTGTGTGTGTGTGTGTGCAACAGAATCTGTAGAGATCCTTCTCATAACAGGAGTGTTTCAGTGGTAGTGTTCACATCACATCCTCTATGTTGCACACATGAAGCTACGATAGAGTCAGGGTTAGAGTAGGGAGAAAGCAGCTACTCTGCTGCTTTCTGCAACAACCATATCTCCCTGGAGAGATTCACCCTCTGTCTCTACCTTCCCTCCTCTCCTCCCTCAATCTCTCTACCCCCTCTATTGTTCCTACCCTCAGTTTCCCTCCTCCCCCTTCTCTGTTCCTCTATCACTCCCTCAACCTGCACTCCTCCACTCCTCTCCCTCAATCTCTCTATCACTCCATTCCTCCACTCCTCAATATCTCTCTCTCTCTCTATCGCTCCCCTCCTCCACTCCTCAGTGTCTCTCTCTCTCTCTATCGCTCCACTCCTCCACTCCTCAGTATCTCTCTCTCTCTCTCTATCACTCCACTCCTCAGTATCTCTCTCTCTCTCTATCGCTCCCTCCAACACCACCTCTCCCTCTATGTTCCCATGCATGGACCTTGGCCGTTTCTCAAGGTGAATGGATTTTCTCCTGGTCCATGTGAAACTCTGTCTATATCTCTATTTCTCTCTTCATCAGACTACCTCTCTTCCTCTCTTCACCAGACTACCTCGCTTCCTCTCTTCATCAGACTACCTCTCTTCATCAGACTACCTCTCTTCCTCTCTTAATCAGACTACCTCTCTTAATCAGACTACCTCTCTTAATCAGACTACCTCTCTTAATCAGACTACCTCTCTTCATCAGACTACCTCTCTTCCTCTCTTAATCAGAATACCTCTCGTCCTCTCTTCATCAGACTACCTATCTTCATCAGAATACCTCTTCCTCTCTTCATCAGACTACCTCTCTTGATCAGACTACCTCTTTTTCTCTCTTCATCAGACTACCTCTCTTCCTCTCTTCATCAGACTACATCTCTTCATCAGAATACTTATCCTCATCAGACCACCTCTCTTCCTCTCTTCATCAGACTACCTCTCTTCATCAGACTTCCTCTCTTCATCAGACTACCTCTCTTCCTCTCTTCATCAGACTACCTCTCTTCCTCTCTTCATCAGACTACCTCTCTTCATCAAACTACCTCTCTTCATCAGACTACCTCTCTTCATCAGACTACCTCTCTTCCTCTCTTCATCAGACTACCTCGCTTCATCAGACTACCTCTCTTCCTCTCTTCATCAGACTACCTCTTTCTTTCTTCATCAGACTACCTCTCTTCCTCTCTTCATCAGACTACCTCTCTTTCTTTCTTCATCAGACTACCTCTCTTCCTCTCTTCAGACTACCTCTCTTCCTCTCTTCATCAGACTACCTCTCGTCCTCTCTTCATCAGACTACCTCTGTTCCTCTCTTCATCAGACTACCTCTCTTCCTCTCTTCATCAGACTACCTCTCTTCCTCTCTTCATCAGACTACCTCTTTCTCTCTTCATCAGACTACCTCTCTTTCTCTCTTCATCAGACTACCTCTCTTTCTCTCTTCATCAGACTACCTCTCTTTCTCTCTTCATCAGAATACCTCTCATCAGACTACCTCTCTTCCTCTCTTCAGCAGACTACCTCTCTTCATCAGACTACCTCTCTTCCTCTCTTCATCAGACTACCTCTCTTCCTCTCCATCAGACTACCTCTCTTCATCAGACTACCTCTCTTCCTCTCTTCATCAGACTACCTCTCTTCCTCTCTTCATCAGACTACCTCTCTTCCTCTCTTTATCAGACTACCTCTTTCTCTCTTCATCAGACTACCTCTTTCTCTCTTCATCAGAATACCTCTCTTCCTCTCCATCAGACTACCTCTCTTTCTCTCTTCATCAGAATACCTCTCTTCCTCTCTTCATCAGACTACCTCTCTTCCTCTCTTCATCAGACTACCTCTCTTCCTCTCTTCATCAGACTACCTCTCTTTCTCTCTTCATCAGAATACCTCTCATCAGACTACCTCTCTTTCTCTCTTCATCAGACTATCTCTCTTTCTCTCTTCATCAGACTATCTCTCTTTCTCTCTTCATCAGACTAACTCTCTTTCTCTCTTCATCAGAATACCTCTCATCAGACTACCTCTCTTCCTCTCTTCAGCAGACTACCTCTCTTCATCAGACTACCTCTCTTCCTCTCTTCATCAGACTACCTCTCTTCCTCTCCATCAGACTACCTCTCTTCATCAGACTACCTCTCTTCCTCTCTTCATCAGACTACCTCTCTTCCTCTCTTCATCAGACAACCTCTCTTCCTCTCTTCATCAGACTACCTCTTTCTCTCTTCATCAGACTACCTCTCTTTCTCTCTTCATCAGAATACCTCTCTTCCTCTCCATCAGACTACCTCTCTTTCTCTCTTCATCAGAATACCTCTCTTCCTCTCTTCATCAGACTACCTCTCTTCCTCTCTTCATCAGACTACCTCTCTTTCTCTCTTCATCAGAATACCTCTCATCAGACTACCTCTCTTTCTCTCTTCATCAGACTACCTCTCTTTCTCTCTTCATCAGACTACCTCTCTTTCTCTCTTCATCAGAATACCTCTCATCAGACTACACCTCTTCCTCTCTTCAGCAGACTACCTCTCTTCCTCTCTTCATCAGACTACCTCTCTTCCTCTCTTCATCAGACTACCTCTCTTCCTCTCCATCAGACTACCTCTCTTCATCAGACTACCTCTCTTCATCAGACTACCTCTCTTCATCAGACTACCTCTCTTCCTCTCTTCATCAGACTACCTCTTTCTCTCTTCATCAGACTACCTCTCTTTCTCTCTTCATCAGAATACCTCTCTTCCTCTCCATCAGACTACCTCTCTTTCTCTCTTCATCAGAATACCTCTCTTCATCAGACTACCTCTCTTCCTCTCTTCATCAGACTACCTCTCTTTCTCCATCAGAATACCTCTCATCAGACTACCTCTCTTTCTCTCTTCATCAGACTACCTCTCTTTCTCTCTTCATCAGACTACCTCTCTTTCTCTCTTCATCAGAATACCTCATCAGACTACCTCTCTTCCTCTCTTCAGCAGACTACCTCTCTTCATCAGACTACCTCTCTTCCTCTCTTCATCAGACTACCTCTCTTCCTCTCCATCAGACTACCTCTCTTCATCAGACTACCTCTCTTCCTCTCTCCATCAGACTACCTCTCTTCCTCTCTTCATCAGACTACCTCTCTTCCTCTCTTCATCAGACTACCTCTCTTCCTCTCTTCATCAGACTACCTCTCTTCCTCTCCATCAGACTACCTCTCTCCATCAGACTACCTCTCTCCATCAGACTACCTCTCTTCATCAGACTACCTCTCTTCATCAGACCACCTCTCTTCCTCTCTTCATCAGACTACCTCTCTTCATCAGACTACCTCTCTTTCTCTCTTCATCAGACTACCTCTCTTCCTCTCTTCATCAGACTACTTCTCTTCCTCTCTTCATCAGACTACCTCTCTTCCTCTCTTCATCAGACTACCTCTCTTCCTCTCTTCATCAGACTACCTCTCTTCCTCTCTTCATCAGACTACCTCTCTTCCTCTCTTCATCAGACTACCTCTCTTCCTCTCTTCATCAGACTACCTCTCTTCATCAGACTACCTCTCTTCATCAGACTACCTCTCTTCATCAGACTACCTCTCTTCCTCTCTTCATCAGACTACCTCACTTCATCAGACTACCTCTTCCTCTCTTCATCAGACTACCTCTCTTCCTCTCTTCATCAGACTACCTCTCTTCATCAGACTACCTCTCTTTCTCTCTTCATCAGACTACCTCTCTTCATCAGACTACCTCTCTTCCTCCATCAGACTACCTCTCTTCATCAGACTACCTCTCTTCCACTCTTCATCAGACTACCTCTCTTCATCAGACTACCTCTCTCCCTCTCTTCATCAAACTACCTCTCTTCCTCAGACTACCTCTCTTCATCAGACTACCTCTCTTCCTCTCTTCATCAGACTACCTCTCTTCCTCTCTTCCTCAGACTACCTCTCTTCCTCAGACTACCTCTCTTCATCAGACTACCTCTCTTCATCAGACTACCTCTCTTCCTCTCTTCATCAGACTACCTCTCTTCCTCTCTTCATCAGACTACCTCTCTTCATCAGACTACCTCTTCCTCTCTTCATCAGACTACCTCTCTTCCTCTCTTCCCCAGAACACACAGAAATAAAGCAGCCATGATTAATGCTACAGGCTTAGGGAGGCAGGACTTTGCCTTTAGCTCAACCTCAACTTAAAAACTGTTATTCATCATCATTTACCTAACAGCACATTTCTACAAGGCTATACTGAGATGATGGATGGAGAAATGATACTATTTAAAATGGCAATGTTGAGATATGACACAAATTGAGAACACGGACAGACACACAAACAGATAGACAGACAGACAGACAGACACAGAGACAGACAGACACAGATGCGCACACACACACACAGAGACGGACACACATACAGGCACACACACACACAGACACACATACTGTACATGCATACACTCACACACCACTGCTGTAGGTCTATATTCAAAAACAACATTCTTGGGCTGCAAGAGTGCATGTTTGGACTCATATTGTTTGAAGTGAATTACAAAGAGGAACACTAATGCAGTTTCATTTAAGCATGCTTGCAACCTGCATGAGAAGAATGTTGTTATATCCTAGTTCCCAGTGTTATAACCTAGTTCTCAGTGTTATAACCTAGTTCTCAGCATTATACCCTAGTTCCCAGAGTTCCCAGTGTTACATCCTAGTTCTCAGTGTTACATCCTAGTTCCCAGTGTTATATCCTAGTTCCCAGTGTTATATCCTAGTTCCCAGTGTCATATCCTAGTTCCCAGAGTTCCCAGTGTTATATCCTAGTTCCCTGTGTTATATCCTAGTTCCCAGTGTCATATCCTAGTTCCCAGAGTTCCCAGTGTTATATCCTAGTTCCCTGTGTTATATCCTAGTTCCCAGTGTTATATCCTAGTTCCCAGTGTTATATCCTAGTTCCCAGTGTTATATCCTAGTTCCCAGTGTTATATCCTAGTTCTCTGTGTTATATCCTAGTTCCCAGTGTTATATCCTAGTTCCAAGTGTTATATCCTAGTTCCCAGTGTCATATCCTAGTTCCCAGAGTTCCCAGTGTTATATCCTAGTTCCCTGTGTTATATCCCAGTTCCCAGTGTTATACCCTAGTTCCCAGAGTTCCCAGTGTCATATCCTAGTTCCCTGTGTTATATCCTAGTTCCCTGTGTTACATCATAGTTCCCAGAGTTCCCGGTGTTATATCCTAGTTCCCTGTGTTATATCCTAGTTCCCAGTGTTATACCCTAGTTCCCAGAGTTCCCAGTGTTATATCCTAGTTCCCTGTGTTACATCATAGTTCCCTGTGTTATATCCTAGTTCCCAGAGTTCCCAGTGTTATATCCTAGTTCTCAGTGTTATCAGTGTTATATCCTAGTTCTCAGTGTTATCAGTGTTATATCCTAGTTCCCTGTGTTACATCATAGTTCCCTGTGTTATATCCTAGTTCCCAGAGTTCCCAGTGTTATATCCTAGTTCCCAGTGTTATATCCTAGTTCTCAGTGTTATAACCTAGTTCTCAGCGTTATACCCTAGTTCCCAGTGCTATATCCTAGTTTCCAGTGTTATATCCTAGTTCCCCAGAGTTCCCAGTGTTATATCCTAGTTCCCTGTGTTACATCATATTTCCCTGTGTTATATCCTAGTTCCCAGTGTTATATCCTAGTTCCCAGTGTTATATCCTAGTTCTCAGTGCTATAACCTAGTTCTCAGCGTTATACCCTAGTTCCCAGTGCTATATCCTAGTTTCCAGTGTTATATCCTAGTTCCCAGAGTTCCCAGGGTTATATCCTAGTTCCCTGTGTTATATCCTAGTTCCCTGTGTTATATCCTAGTTTCCAGTGTTATATCAGAGTTCCCAGTGTTATATCCTAGTTCCCTGTGTTATATCCTAGTTCCCAGTGTTATATCCTAGTTCCCAGTGTTATATCCTAGTTCCCTGTGTTATATTCTAGTTCCCAGTGTTATATCCTAATTCCCAGAGTTCCCAGTGTTATATCCTAGTTCCCTGTGTTATATCCTAGTTCCCAGTGTTATATCCTAGTTCCCTGTGTTATATCCTAGTTCCCAGTGTTATATCATAGTTCAGTGTTGTATCCTAGCTCCCAGTGTTATCATTATTATATCCTAGTTCTCAGTGTTATCATTGTTATATCCTAGTTCCTAGTGTTATCAGTGTTATATCCTAGTTCCCAGTTTTATATCCTATTTTTCAGTGTTATATCCTAGTTCTCAGTGTTAACAGTATTATATACTTGTTCTCAGTGTTCTATCCTTGTTCCCAGTGTTACACCCTAGTTCCCAGTGTTATATCCTTGTTCCCAGTGTTATATCCTAGTTCCAAGTGTTATATCCTAGTTCCCAGTGTTATATCCTAGTTCCCAGTGTTATATCCTAGTTCCCAGTGTTATATCCTAGTTCCCAGTGTTATATCCTAGGTCCCAGTGTTATATCCTAGGTCCCAGTGTTATATCCTAGTTCCCAGTGTTATCAGTGTTATATCCTAGTTATCAGTGTTATCAGTGTTATATCCTAGTTTGCAGTGTTATCAGTGTTATATCCTAGTTCTCAGTGTTATCAGTGTTATATCCTAGGTCCCAGTGGTATATCCTAGTTTGCAGTTTTATCAGTGTTATATCCTAGGTCCCAGTGTTATATCCTAGTTTGCAGTGTTATATCCCAGCTCCCAGTGTTATCAGTGTTATATCCTAGTTCTCAGTGTTATCAGTGTTATATCCTAGTTCTCAGTGTTCTCAGTGTTATATTCTAGTTCTCAGTGTTATATCCTAGTTCCCAGGTGTTCCATCCTTGTTCCCAGTGTTATATCCTAGTTCCCAGGTGTTCTATCCTAGAACTCAGTGTTATTTCCTAGTACCAAGTGTTATATGTTATACGTTCCCAGTGTTATATCTTATTTTCCTGTGTAATATCCTAGTTCTAAGTCTTATATTATATTTCTCAGTGTTGTATCCTAGTTCCCAGTGTTTTCAGTGTTATATTCTAATTCCCAGTGTTATATCCTAGTTCCCAGTGTTGTCAGTGTTATATCCTAGTTCTCAGTGTTGTCAGTGTTATATCCTAGTTCCCAGTGTTATAACCTAGTTTTCAATGTTATGTCCTAGTTCCCAGTGGTTCAGTGTTATATCCCAGTTCTCATTGATATATCCTAGTTATCATTGATATATCCTTGTTCCCAGTGTTATGTCCTAGTTAACAGTGTTATATCCTATTTCACAGTACTATATCCTAGTTCCCAGTATTATATCCTAGTTCCAAGTGTTATCAGTGCTATATCGTAGTTCTCAGTGTTATATCCTAGTTCCCAGGGTTATCAGTGTTATATTCTAGTTCCCAGTGTTATGTCCTATTAATCAGTGTTATAACCTAGTTCTCAGTGTTATATCCTAGTTCCCAGTGTTACATCCTAGTTCTCAGTGTTACATCCTAGTTCTCAGTGTTATATCCTAGTTCTCAGTGTTATATTCTACTTCTCAGTGGTATATCCTAGTTCTCAGTGTAATATTCTTATTCCTAGTGTTATATCCTAGTTCCAAGTGCTATATCGTAGTTCTCAGTGTTATATCCTAGTTCCCAGGGTTATGTCCTTTTAATCAGTGTTATATCCTAGTTCCCAGTGTTATATCCTAGTTCCCAGTGTTATATCCTAGTTCTCAGTGTTATATCCTAGTTCCCAGTGTTGTATCCCAGTTCCCAGTGTTGTATTCGAGTTCCCAGTGTTGTATTCGAGTTCCCAGTGTTGTATTCGAGTTCCCAGTGTTGTATTCGAGTTCCCAGTGTTGTATTCGAGTTCCCAGTGTTGTATTCGAGTTCCCAGTGTTATATCCTAGTTCCCAGTGTTATGTCATAGTTTCCAGTGTTATGTCATAGTTTCCAGTGTTATGTCATAGTTTCCAGTGTTATCAGTGTTATATCCTAGTTCCCAGTGTTATATCCTAGTTCTCAGTGTTATGTCATAGTTCCCAGTGTTCTCAGTGTTATGTCATAGTTCCCAGTGTTATCAGTGTTATATCCTAGTTCCCTGTGTTATATCCTAGTTCTCAGTGTTATATCCTAGTTCCCAGTGTCATATCCTAGTTCCCAGAGTTCCCAGTGTTATATCCTAGTTCCCTGTGTTATATCCCAGTTCCCAGTGTTATACCCTAGTTCCCAGAGTTCCCAGTGTCATATCCTAGTTCCCTGTGTTATATCCTAGTTCCCTGTGTTACATCATAGTTCCCAGAGTTATATCCTAGTTCCCTGTGTTATATCCTAGTTCCCAGTGTTACACCCTAGTTCCCAGAGTTCCCAGTGTTATATCCTAGTTCCCTGTGTTACATCATAGTTCCCTGTGTTATATCCTAGTTCCCAGAGTTCCCAGTGTTATATCCTAGTTCTCAGTGTTATCAGTGTTATATCCTAGTTCTCAGTGTTATCAGTGTTATATCCTAGTTCCCTGTGTTACATCATAGTTCCCTGTGTTATATCCTAGTTCCCAGAGTTCCCAGTGTTATATCCTAGTTCCCAGTGTTATATCCTAGTTCTCAGTGTTATAACCTAGTTCTCAGCGTTATACCCTAGTTCCCAGTGCTATATCCTAGTTTCCAGTGTTATATCCTAGTTCCCCAGAGTTCCCAGTGTTATATCCTAGTTCCCTGTGTTACATCATATTTCCCTGTGTTATATCCTAGTTCCCAGAGTTCCCAGTGTTATATCCTAGTTCTCAGTGTTATAACCTAGTTCTCACCGTTATACCCTAGTTCCCAGTGCTATATCCTAGTTTCCAGTGTTATATCCTAGTTCCCAGAGTTCCCAGTGTTATATCCTAGTTCCCAGTGTTATATCCTAGTTCCCAGTGTTATATCCTAGTTCCCTGTGTTATATTCTAGTTCCCAGTGTTATATCCTAATTCCCAGAGTTCCCAGTGTTATATCCTAGTTCCCAGTGTTATATCCTAGTTCCCAGTGTTATATCCTAGTTCCCTGTGTTATATCCTAGTTCCCAGTGTTATATCATAGTTCAGTGTTGTATCCTAGCTCCCAGTGTTATCAGTATTATATCCTAGTTCTCAGTGTTATCATTGTTATATCCTAGTTCCTAGTGTTAGTGTTATATCCTAGTTCCCAGTTTTATATCCTATTTTTCAGTGTTATATCCTAGTTCTCAGTGTTAACAGTATTATATACTTGTTCTCAGTGTTCTATCCTTGTTCCCAGTGTTACACCCTAGTTCCCAGTGTTATATCCTTGTTCCCAGTGTTATATCCTAGTTCCAAGTGTTATATCCTAGTTCCCAGTGTTATATCCTAGTTCCCAGTGTTATATCCTAGTTCCCAGTGTTATATCCTAGGTCCCAGTGTTATATCCTAGTTCCAAGTGTTATATCCTAGTTCCCAGTGTTATCAGTGTTATATCCTAGTTCTCAGTGTTATCAGTGTTATATCCTAGTTATCAGTGTTATATCCTAGTTTGCAGTGTTATCAGTGTTATATCCTAGTTCTCAGTGTTATCAGTGTTATATCCTAGGTCCCAGTGGTATATCCTAGTTTGCAGTGTTATCAGTGTTATATCCTAGGTCCCAGTGTTATATCCTAGTTTGCAGTGTTATATCCCAGCTCCCAGTGTTATCAGTGTTATACCCTAGTTCTCAGTGTTATCAGTGTTATATCCTAGTTCTCAGTGTTCTCAGTGTTATATTCTAGTTCTCAGTGTTATATCCTAGTTCCCAGGTGTTCCATCCTTGTTCCCAGTGTTATATCCTAGTTCCCAGGTGTTCTATCCTAGAACTCAGTGTTATTTCCTAGTACCAAGTGTTATATGTTATACGTTCCCAGTGTTATATCTTATTTTCCTGTGTAATATCCTAGTTCTAAGTCTTATATTATATTTCTCAGTGTTGTATCCTAGTTCCCAGTGTTTTCAGTGTTATATTCTAATTCCCAGTGTTATATCCTAGTTCCCAGTGTTGTCAGTGTTATATCCTAGTTCTCAGTGTTGTCAGTGTTATATCCTAGTTCCCAGTGTTATAACCTAGTTTTCAATGTTATGTCCTAGTTCCCAGTGGTTCAGTGTTATATCCCAGTTCTCATTGATATATCCTAGTTCTCATTGATATATCCTTGTTCCCAGTGTTATGTCCTAGTTAACAGTGTTATATCCTATTTCACAGTACTATATCCTAGTTCCCAGTATTATATCCTAGTTCCAAGTGTTATCAGTGCTATATCGTAGTTCTCAGTGTTATATCCTAGTTCCCAGGGTTATCAGTGTTATATTCTAGTTCCCAGTGTTATGTCCTATTAATCAGTGTTATAACCTAGTTATCAGTGTTATATCCTAGTTCCCAGTGTTACATCCTAGTTCTCAGTGTTACATCCTAGTTCTCAGTGTTCTATCCTAGTTCTCAGTGTTATATTCTACTTCTCAGTGGTATATCCTAGTTCTCAGTGTAATATTCTTATTCCTAGTGTTATATCCTAGTTCCAAGTGCTATATCGTAGTTCTCAGTGTTATATCCTAGTTCCCAGGGTTATGTCCTTTTAATCAGTGTTATATCCTAGTTCCCAGTGTTATATCCTAGTTCCCAGTGTTATATCCTTGTTCCCAGTGTTATATCCCAGTTCCCAGTGTTGTATTCGAGTTCCCAGTGTTGTATTCGAGTTCCCAGTGTTGTATTCGAGTTCCCAGTGTTGTATTCGAGTTCCCAGTGTTGTATTCGAGTTCCCAGTGTTATATCCTAGTTCCCATTGTTATGTCATAGTTTCCAGTGTTATGTCATAGTTTCCAGTGTTATGTCATAGTTTCCAGTGTTATCAGTGTTATATCCTAGTTCCCAGTGTTATATCCTAGTTCTCAGTGTTATGTCATAGTTCCCAGTGTTCTCAGTGTTATGTCATAGTTCCCAGTGTTATCAGTGTTATATCCTAGTTCTCAGTGTTATATCCTAGTTCTGTGTTATGTCATAGTTTCCAGTGTTATCAGAGTTATATCCTAGTTCTCAGTGTTATGTCATAGTTTCCAGTGTTCTCAGTGTTATATCCTAGTTCTCAGTGTTATATCCTAGTTCTCAGTGTTATATCCTAGTTCCCAGAGTTATATCCTAGTTCTCAGTGTTATGTCATAGTTTCCAGTGTTATCAGTGTTATATCCTAGTTCCCAGTGTTATATCCTAGTTCTCAGTGTTATGTCATAGTTCCCAGTGTTCTCAGTGTTATATCCTAGTTCTCAGTGTTATATCCTAGTTCTCAGTGTTATGTCATAGTTCCCAGTGTTAGTGTTATATCCTAGTTCCCAGTGTTCTCAGTGTTATATCCTAGTTCCCAGTGTTATATCCTAGTTCTCAGTGTTATGTCATAGTTTCCAGTGTTATCAGTGTTATATCCTAGTTCCCAGTGTTATATCCTAGTTCTCAGTGTTATGTCATAGTTCCCAGTATTCTCAGTGTTATATCCTAGTTCCCAGTGTTATATCCTAGTTCCCTGTGTTATATCCTAGTTCCCAGTGTTATATCCTAGTTCCCAGTGTTATATCCTAGTTCCCTGTGTTATATTCTAGTTCCCAGTGTTATATCCTAATTCCCAGAGTTCCCAGTGTTATATCCTAGTTCCCAGTGTTATATCCTAGTTCCCATTGTTATATCCTAGTTCCCTGTGTTATATCCTAGTTCCCAGTGTTATATCATAGTTCAGTGTTGTATCCTAGCTCCCAGTGTTATCAGTATTATATCCTAGTTCTCAGTGTTATCATTGTTATATCCTAGTTCCTAGTGTTATCAGTGTTATATCCTAGTTCCCAGTTTTATATCCTATTTTTCAGTGTTATATCCTAGTTCTCAGTGTTAACAGTATTATATACTTGTTCTCAGTGTTCTATCCTTGTTCCCAGTGTTACACCCTAGTTCCCAGTGTTATATCCTTGTTCCCAGTGTTATATCCTAGTTCCAAGTGTTATATCCTAGTTCCCAGTGTTATATCCTAGTTCCCAGTGTTATATCCTAGTTCCCAGTGTTATATCCTAGGTCCCAGTGTTATATCCTAGTTCCAAGTGTTATATCCTAGTTCCCAGTGTTATCAGTGTTATATCCTAGTTCTCAGTGTTATCAGTGTTATATCCTAGTTATCAGTGTTATATCCTAGTTTGCAGTGTTATCAGTGTTATATCCTAGTTCTCAGTGTTATCAGTGTTATATCCTAGGTCCCAGTGGTATATCCTAGTTTGCAGTGTTATCAGTGTTATATCCTAGGTCCCAGTGTTATATCCTAGTTTGCAGTGTTATATCCCAGCTCCCAGTGTTATCAGTGTTATATCCTAGTTCTCAGTGTTATCAGTGTTATATCCTAGTTCTCAGTGTTCTCAGTGTTATATTCTAGTTCTCAGTGTTATATCCTAGTTCCCAGGTGTTCCATCCTTGTTCCCAGTGTTATATCCTAGTTCCCAGGTGTTCTATCCTAGAACTCAGTGTTATTTCCTAGTACCAAGTGTTATATGTTATACGTTCCCAGTGTTATATCTTATTTTCCTGTGTAATATCCTAGTTCTAAGTCTTATATTATATTTCTCAGTGTTGTATCCTAGTTCCCAGTGTTTTCAGTGTTATATTCTAATTCCCAGTGTTATATCCTAGTTCCCAGTGTTGTCAGTGTTATATCCTAGTTCTCAGTGTTGTCAGTGTTATATCCTAGTTCCCAGTGTTATAACCTAGTTTTCAATGTTATGTCCTAGTTCCCAGTGGTTCAGTGTTATATCCCAGTTCTCATTGATATATCCTAGTTCTCATTGATATATCCTTGTTCCCAGTGTTATGTCCTAGTTAACAGTGTTATATCCTATTTCACAGTACTATATCCTAGTTCCCAGTATTATATCCTAGTTCCAAGTGTTATCAGTGCTATATCGTAGTTCTCAGTGTTATATCCTAGTTCCCAGGTTTATCAGTGTTATATTCTAGTTCCCAGTGTTATGTCCTATTAATCAGTGTTATAACCTAGTTATCAGTGTTATATCCTAGTTCCCAGTGTTACATCCTAGTTCTCAGTGTTACATCCTAGTTCTCAGTGTTCTATCCTAGTTCTCAGTGTTATATTCTACTTCTCAGTGGTATATCCTAGTTCTCAGTGTAATATTCTTATTCCTAGTGTTATATCCTAGTTCCAAGTGCTATATCGTAGTTCTCAGTGTTATATCCTAGTTCCCAGGGTTATGTCCTTTTAATCAGTGTTATATCCTAGTTCCCAGTGTTATATCCTAGTTCCCAGTGTTGTATCCGAGTTCCCAGTGTTGTATTCGAGTTCCCAGTGTTGTATTCGAGTTCCCAGTGTTGTATTCGAGTTCCCAGTGTTGTATTCGAGTTCCCAGTGTTGTATTCGAGTTCCCAGTGTTGTATTCGAGTTCCCAGTGTTGTATTCGAGTTCCCAGTGTTGTATTCGAGTTCCCAGTGTTGTATTCGAGTTCCCAGTGTTGTATTCGAGTTCCCAGTGTTGTATCCTAGTTCCCAGTGTTGTATCCTAGTTCCCAGTGTTATGTCATAGTTTCCAGTGTTATGTCATAGTTTCCAGTGTTATGTCATAGTTTCCAGTGTTATGTCATAGTTTCCAGTGTTATCAGTGTTATATCCTAGTTCCCAGTGTTATATCCTAGTTCTCAGTGTTATGTCATAGTTCCCAGTGTTCTCAGTGTTATGTCATAGTTCCCAGTGTTATCAGTGTTATATCCTAGTTCTCAGTGTTATATCCTAGTTCTGTGTTATGTCATAGTTTCCAGTGTTATCAGTGTTATATCCTAGTTCCCAGAGTTATATCCTAGTTCTCAGTGTTATGTCATAGTTTCCAGTGTTCTCAGTGTTATATCCTAGTTCTCAGTGTTATATCCTAGTTCTCAGTGTTATATCCTAGTTCCCAGAGTTATATCCTAGTTCCCAGAGTTATATCCTAGTTCTCAGTGTTATGTCATAGTTTCCAGTGTTATCAGTGTTATATCCTAGTTCCCAGTGTTATATCCTAGTTCTCAGTGTTATGTCATAGTTCCCAGTGTTCTCAGTGTTATATCCTAGTTCTCAGTGTTATATCCTAGTTCGCAGTGTTATGTCATAGTTCCCAGTGTTATCAGTGTTATATCCTAGTTCCCAGTGTTCTCAGTGTTATATCCTAGTTCCCAGTGTTATATCCTAGTTCTCAGTGTTATGTCATAGTTTCCAGTGTTATCAGTGTTATATCCTAGTTCCCAGTGTTATATCCTAGTTCTCAGTGTTATGTCATAGTTCCCAGTATTCTCAGTGTTATATCCTAGTTCTCAGTGTTATATCCTAGTTCTCAGTGTTATGTCATAGTTTCCAGTGTTCTCAGTGTTATATCCTAGTTCCCAGTGTTCTCAGTGTTATATCCTAGTTCTCAGTGTTATGTCATAGTTCTCAGTGTTATATCCTAGTTCCCAGTGTTATATCCTAGTTCTCAGTGTTATGTCATAGTTCCCAGTGTTCTCAGTGTTATATCCTAGTTCCCAGTGTTCTCAGTGTTATATCCTAGTTCTTAGTGTTATCAGTGTTATATCCTAGTTCCCAGTTTTATATCCTATTTTTCAGTGTTATATGCTTGTTCTCAGTGTTATATCCTAGTTCCCAGTGTTGACTGAAGTACCTAGTGCTAATGGAATAAAACAAGTCATGTTCAATCAGAAGAATGTTATTTAGGGATCTGTCCCAAATGGCACCCTTATTCTTTATGGAGTGCACTTCCAACCAGAGCCCTATGGGCCCTTTATAGTACAGTAGTGGGCCATTTGGAACAGAACCAGGGTCTCTATTGTCTGTCATTTGGAATGCTATCTGTATCAACACTGATTCAAATATACACAACAACAAAGACATGTTGATTATGGTATCCTCTCTGGTCTCTTGGTTTCTGGCTCCTGATCACTGCATTGGGATATCAATATTGATGCCTATGTGCACAAACACAAACAGAAGCACTGTCGTCTGATTCAGCTCAGAGACAACATGAGGACTGCACACACAGCCTGTGTAATAGCTGTCCACCTGGGCTCCCACCTTCCTGTTCTTCTGTACCATCAGTATAATGGTGTTCTGTGAAGCATAGCGAAGCTGCACCTGCCTTTTCTTATGGTGGCTCACATAAGTGCATTCACTGGGACAGGCTGCTGGGGTTGACGCACGCACTCACACACACGCACTCACTCACACGCACTCACTCACACACACTCACACGCACTCACACACACACACTCACACACACGCACTCACACACACGTGCGGGATACACCTTTATTTTTTATTTTTTATTTTACCTTTATTTAACCAGGCAAGTCAGTTAAGAACAAATTCTTATTTTCAATGACAGCCTGGGAACAGTGGGTTAACTGCCTGTTCAGGGGCAGAACGACAGATTTGTACCTTGTCAGCTCGGGGGTTTGAACTCACAACCTTCCGGTTACTAGTCCAACGCTCTAACCACTAGGCTACCCTGCCGCCCCTACGGCACAGTATCATCATTCCGAGATGAAGCACCCATAGGTTAGATAGAGGTATGTATTCTAATGATCTTCTCAAGTCACTGACAGAGAGGAGGGGAGTGAGGTTCACTTGCAATGGAATATTAATAAACCATCCAGCACTGTCACATAACAGATTCACAAGTATCAAGGATTCAACCCATTGAAAAGAAGAGACCAATTTAGCCAATATCATTGTAATAGAATGTTATACGATAAACCAGAACAGTCATAGAGAGCCTGTGCTCTGCCTGGTGCACCCGTTAGGCAGTTGAAATGAGTGACTGAAGACTGACCATCAAGTATTATCAAATCTGCTTTATTTGCCGTTCTCAACATGACGTGAACTACGGAGGCCTCAGAGGATCAATGGTAATCACATAACACAGGGCCCATGGCCACCAAGTTTCCAATAGCATATCCTTACAGCAGTGTTTTGAGACTTTGTTTAAGAAAACAGAACAGCCACTTTAGTAGAGAGACTTACAACTGGGTCCTGACTAAATGATTTATCTGAGGTAGCAGCGCAACAGACAAGCCCTTCAAGGTGTTCATGGATTATGGAAAGCTGATGACACAGTTTGACAAAAGCTTCAAGAAATAAACTCTGCTCTGTAACAACATTTGGATATCGGAAGATTTCTCTTATTGCTGTGTTGTTGTTGTGACACCAGAGAGATATACAGCGGTGTGGGTATGTGTCAACAGGACAGCCATAGAGAAATGAGCTGAGAAGACAAACACATCTCTGACTGACAGCCAGGTGAGAGAGGAGAGAGAGAGAGAGAGAGAGCACAAGAAAGAAAGAAAGAGAAAGGAGAGAGAGTGAGGGAGAAAGAGAGATATATATATATATATATATATATATATATATATATATATATATATATATATATATATATATATATATATATATATATATATATATATATATATATATATAGAGAGAGTGAGCACAAGGAGAAAAGAGAGAGAGAGGGAGGAAGAGGGAGAGAGAGAGAGAGTGTGAGCACAAGAAAGAAAGAGGGAGGAAGAGGGAGAGAGAGAGTGTGAGCACAAGAAAGAAAGAGAAATGAGAGAGAGAGGGAGGAAGAGAGAGAGAGAGAGTATTACTAGTTATTGACTGGTCGGTCTGTGAGACTGATGTGTTATGAAGACAGATGGGTCTGGAATGAACTCACTAACACAAGGACAAAGAGACAGATACACTAACAAAAGCCATGCAGCACAGTGAACGTCCTTGAGCTGAAGGAAGGCACTGACTCCACCAGACACACAGACAGAGAAGATGCAGGGGTACCAACTATGAGCTGAATATGCCCAAATATAATGCAGTATCCTGCATCTTTCTGAACCACAGACTGGATCACAGTCCAGGAAAAGAAGGTGCTCCCTATGTCCATACAGCTGTCTCTGTAGGAGAACCCTTTTTGGTTATAAAGTTAAAACCTTTTCACCCATCGGAGAACCATCAAACCATTCTAAATGGTAAGAGTGTTGAACAAACAATACTGTTGTCTATAAGGTCGGAACCTTACTAGTAGGCTCAGGGCCCCAGGTGTAGTCAGTGGGGGATGGAGGCTCATGGCACCAGGTGTAGTCAGTGGGGGATGGAGGCTCAGGGCCACAGGTGCAGTCAGTGGGGGATGGAGGCTCATGGCCCCAGGTGTAGTCAGTGGGGGATGGAGGCTCAGGCCCCCAGGTGTAGTCAGTGGGGGATGGAGGCTCTGGCCCCCAGGTGTAGTCAGTGGGGGATGGAGGCTCAGGCCCCCAGGTGTAGTCAATGGGGGATGGAGGCTCAGGCCCCCAGGTGTAGTCAGTGGGCCCCCAGGTGCAATCAGTGGGGAATGGAGGCTCAGGCCTCCAGGTGCAGTCAGTGGGGGATGGAGGCTCAGGCCCCCAGGTGTAGTCAGTGGGGGATGGAGGCTCAGGCCCCCAGGTGCAGTCAGTGGGGGATGGAGGCTCAGGCCCCCAGGTGCAGTTAGTGGGATTGGAGGCTCAGGCCCCCAGGTGTAGTCAATGGGATTGGAGGCTCAGGCCCTCAGGTGCAGTCAGTGGGCCCTCAGGTGCAGTCAGTGGGCCCCCAGGTGCAGTCAGTGGGCCCCCAGGTGCAGTCAGTGGGGGATGGAGGCTCAGGCCCCCAGGTGTAGTCAGTGGGGGATGGAGGCTCAGGCCCCCAGGTGTAGTCAGTGGGGGATGGAGGCTCAGGCCCCCAGGTGCAGTCAGTGGGGGATGGAGGCTCAGGCCCCCAGGTGTAGTCAGTGGGGAATGGAGGCTCAGGCCCCCAGTTGCAGTTAGTGGGATTGGAGGCTCAGGCCCCCAGGTGTAGTCAGTGGGATTGGAGGCTCAGGCCCTCAGGTGCAGTCAGTGGGCCCCCAGGTGCAGTCAGTGGGCCCCCAGGTGCAGTCAGTGGGCCCCCAGCTGCAGTCAGTGGGCCCCCAGGTGCAGTCAGTGGGGGATGGAGGCATCTGATCTGAACACAATTGATCTAGAGCCAGAATGAATAGGCTGGGTGTCTCCACTGCATCAGGAGGAGTCCAGTGAGCCCAGTGATCATGTTACCTATTATAGGTTGCAGTTGTAATGCCCCCCCCCCCCCCAATCCTCACCTCCCCTCCTCTGTTCTCTGTCCAATTGACAGTAGCAACAGCAGCAGGTACAGACTCCCATGCTTGGAGCTTCGTGCAGCACAGCTCAGGGGACAGACAACGATGACAGGAGAGAACAGGAAGTGTGACAGAGAGAGAGAGAAAAGCAGTCTACAGTTGCATATACAGTAGACCGTGGGTTGTATTTATTTGGCACCAAACGGAAGGAAACGGCACTGAATCAGGGAGGGATTACTGTCAAAAAGAAAAGCTAATTTTGACTTTCTTTTGCAAAAGGTTTTGCTTCGGTGTGCCGTAATGAACATGACCGCGGTGTGGTGTATGGCTGGCAGATTCTCAGCACCATCACTATGGCCAAAGAGCTCTGTGCCAGGAACTCTGACATTTAACAAAGAGACCTAGGATAGATATACAGCATGTAGAACACCAAGGGCATAGATATGTGTAGTAGAACATCAAGGGCAAAGATATAGATGTAGTATAACATCAAGGGCATAGATATCATAGAGAGTACTGATTGGGGAGGTGAGCTCAAGGTTAATGTAGAAACAAGTGAGGGAATTAAGCAAATACGCATATTACCCATGTACTAATATCAACTGATGCATACACACTGTACTACACACACACACACACACACACCACACACACACACACACACACACACACACACACACACACACACACACACACACACACACACACACACACACACACACACACACACATACACACTGTAACACACACACACATACACACTGTACTACACACACACATACACACTGTACTACACACACATAAACACTGTACTACACACACATACACACTGTACTACACACACATACACACTGTACTACACACACACATACACACTGTACTACACACACTGTACTACACACACACACATACACACTGTACTACACACACATACACACTGTACTACACACTGTACTACACACACATACACACTGTACTACACACTGTACTACACACACATACACACTGTACTACACACACACATACACACTGTACTACACACACATACACACTGTACTACACACACATACACACTGTACTACACACACATACACACTGTACTACACACACATACACACTGTACTACACACACATACACACTGTACTACACACACATACACACTGTACTACACACACATACACACTGTACTACACACACATACACACTGTACTACACACACACACATGCACACTGTACTACACACACACACATGCACACTGTACTACACACACATACACACTGTACTACACACACATACACACTGTACTACACACACATTCACACTGTACTACACACACATACACACACATTTACACGCTGTACTACACACACACACACACACACACTGTACTACACACACACATACACACTGTACTACACACACATACACACTGTACTACACACACACACACACTGTACTACACACACACACACACACTGTACTACACACACACACACACACTGTACTACACACACACACACACACACACACACACACACACACACACACACTGTACTACACACACACACACGCACACACTGTACTACACACACATACACACACACACTGTACTACACACATACACACATACACACTGTACTACACACACACATACACACTGTACTACACACACATACACACTGTACTACACACACATTCACACTGTACTACACACACATACACACTGTACTACACACACATACACACTGTACTACACACACATACACACACACATGCACACTGTACCACACACATACACACTGTACTACACACACATACACACTGTACTACACACACATACACACACATTTACACGCTGTACTACACACACACACACACTGTACTACACACACATACACACTGTACTACACACACATACACACTGTACTACACACACACACACACTGTACTACACACACACACACACACTGTACTACACACACACACACACACACACTGTACTACACACACATACACACATACACACTGTACTACACACACATACACACATACACACTGTACTACACACATACACACAGTACTACACACATACACACATACACACTGTACTACACACACACATACACACTGTACTACACACACACACACACACTGTACTACACACACATACACACTGTAGTACACACACACACACACACACACACACACACTGTACTACACACACACACACACTGTACTACACACACATACACACTGTACTACACACACACACACTTCACACACACACATTTTGTTTTCTTTTTCATATCTTGTCTAATGAAATGTGTCACCCTGTCATACAGATATGTTGTCAGAGCTAAACAGTGATATCTGAATCCTGATATCAGGGAGAAATCTCAAGACCAGACGGTGCAGCAGAGGTAGTACTGCTGAAGTTCATAATGACGACATTAGCCTTTTCACCGCTAAAATGACAGAAATGTCAAAATGCTTCACAGCCAAATCACCATATCAAACAGAGCCGAATTTTACCCGGGAAAATGTTGAGTGTCTCGACACAAAACTGTAAGATATGCAAGACAAACAATCCTTTGGTGCGGCAGGGAGCCTAGTGGTTAGAGCGTTGGACTAGGAACCGAAAGGTTGCAAGATCGAATCCCCGAGCTGACAAGGTAGGACATCTGTCGTTCTGCCCCTGAACAAGGTAGTTAACTCACTGTTCCTAGGCTGTCATTGAAAATAGGAATTTGTTCTTGACTGACTTGCCTAGTTCAATAAAGGTTCAAACATATTTTTTCTAAAATAATGAACAAAACAGTTGAGATGCAATCGACAACAAAATGAGTCTGATTGTTGAGCCTCATCCATGATGAGATTTCACAGGCCGTAATGAAAACCCTTCAGGTCCAGCATCTCAGAGGTGTATCATCACCCTGTAAGAGCCCTTTGTTCCCAGCCTACATAGCACAGTATTCCCTATATAGTGCACTACTTTTGATCAGAGCCCTATGGGCGTACTCCCACTATGTAGAGAAAAGGGTATCATTTTGGATGCAAACTTTCAATCTGGTCCATTTGCACCACACAACACCATACTGATCTCCTCACAGAACCTCACACATACACAGCGTGAAAGCTATTATAGACCTAACACACTAGGCTTTTACATATTCATGATAAATCCCTGTCAGCTATTTAGGTTGCATTAGTGTGATACATGTTTCATAATCTAATGGCAATAATGAAATTAATGTACTACTATATAGGTGATCAATATAGAAGGGAGTATAACTGAGTATTATAGAATAGAAACGTGATGAGTAGAGTCAGCCCATTCTACCCTTCTATATGAGAAGCAGAACTAATTGTCACATCATCAAGCAGAAAGTTCCGCGTACAGATCAGAGCAATTAGTCTGGAGTGAGACAGCTGTAGTTAGAGGGTTAATGATGCTCTTAACACATGTTATGTCTCAACCTCATTTAGCTGGGCCTACACATACACACACACACACACACACATATCCCCTCTTTCAGAAAGGAGAATAAACCAATACTCAGATGGTACATTACAGCTAGAGACAGAACACATATCAGTCAGATATAACATGTTCACCAGACATTAAATATGCATTATGATGACACACACACACACACCTCAGACGTCAAAACTCCCTATAATCATTACTGTCTCCTTGAAAAACATGCCTGGCGGGGTGCGGAGGAGAGGAGCAGAGGAGTGGAACAGAGGAGAGTAGCAGAGGAGAGTAAAAGAGGAGTGGAGGAGAGGAGTGGAACAGAGGAGAGTAACAGAGGAGTGGAGAAGAGGAGTGGAGGAGAGGAGGAGTGGAGAGGAGGAGTGGAGAGGAGGAGAGTAACAGAGGAGAGGAGCAGAGGAGTGGAACAGAGGAGAGGAGTAGAGGAGTGGAGGAGAAGAGCAGAGGTGAGAAGCGGAGGGGAGGAGTGGAGAGAAGTGGAGGAGAGAAGGGGAGGTAGGAGCGGAGGGGAGGAGGGGAGAAGAAGAGCAGAGGAGTGGAGGAGAAGAGCAGAGGAGAGAAGCGGAGGGGAGGAGTGGAGGAGAGAAGCAGAGGTGGGGGAGGAGCGGAGAAGAAGAGCAGAGGAGAGGAGGGGAGGAGAGGAGAGGTGGAGTGGAGAAGAGTAGGGGGAGCGGAGAAGAGGAAGAGGAGAGGAGTGGAGGAGAGGAGCGGAGACGAAGAGCAGAGGAGAGGAGCAGAGGAGAGAAGCAGAGAGGAGTGGAGAGGAGTGGAGGAGAGGAGCGGAGACGAAGAGCAGAGGAGAGGAGCAGAGGAGAGAAGCAGAGAGGAGTGGAGAAGAGGGAGAGGAGAGGAGTGGAGGAGAGGAGCGGAGACGAAGAGCAGAGGAGCGGAGACGAAGAGCAGAGGAGAGGAGCAGAGAGGAGTGGAGAAGGAGGGGGAGCGGAGAAGACGGAGCGTTGAGGAGAGGAGTGGTGGAGAGGAGGGGGAGCGGAGAAGAGGGGGAGCGGAGAAGACGGAGCGTTGAGGAGAGGAGTGGTGGAGAGGAGCAGAGAGAAGTGGAGTGTGGGAGTGAAGAAGAGGAGGGGGAGTGGAGAAGAAGAGCAGAGGAGAGGAGAAGAGCGAAGGAGAGGAGCAGAGGAGTGGAGAAGAGGAGGGGGAGCGGAGAAGAGGGGGAGTGGAGGAGGGGATTGGAGGAGAGGAGCAGAGAGGAGTGGAGTGGGGGAGTGAAGAAGAGGAGAAGGAGTTGAGAAGAGGGAGAGGAGAGGAGTGGAGACGAAGAGCAGAGGAGCGGAGTGGAGAAGAGGGAGAGGAGTGGAGGAGAGGAGCGGAGACGAAGAGCAGAGGAGCGGAGAAGAGGAGGGGGAGTTGAGGAGAGGAGTGTAGGAGAGGAGCAGAGGAGAGGGGCGGCGGAGAGGATCAGAGGGTTGGAGGAGCGGAGAAGAAGAGCAGAGGAGAAGAGCGAAGGAGAGGATCAGAGGAGTGGAGAGGCGGAGCAGAGGAGAGGAGCGGAGGAGAGGAGAGGCGGAGAGGAGGAGAGGAGAGGAGCAGAGGAAAGGAGTGAAGAGGAGAGGCGGAGAGGAGGAGAGGGAGAGTTGAGGAGAGGAGCGGAGATGAGTGGAGTGGGGGAGTGAAGAAGAGGAGGGGGAGCGGAGAAGAGGAATAGTTGAGGAGAGGAGTGGAGGAGGGGAGCAGTACTGTAGCTAGCTCCCGTTGAATCAGCCAAGGCATGTGTTTTAAATGTAAAGTCATGTGTTTTAAATGTGTTTTAAATGTAAAGTCATGTGTTTTAAATGTAAAGTCATGTGTTTTAAATGTAAAGGCATGTGTTTTAAATGTGTTTTAAATGTAAAGTAATGTGTTTTAAATGTGTTTTAAATGTTTTAAATGTAAAGTCATGTGTTTTAAATGTGTTTTAAATGTAAAGGCATGTGTTTTAAATGTGTTTTAAATGTAAAGTCATGTGTTTTAAATGTGTTTTAAATGTAAAGTCATGTGTTTTAAATGTGTTTTAAATGTAAAGTCATGTGTTTTAAATGTAAAGTCCTGTGTTTTAAATGTGTTTTAAATGTAAAGTCATGTGTTTTAAATGTATTTTAAATGTAAAGTCATGTGTTTTAAATGTAAAGTCATGTGTTTTAAATGTGTTTTAAATGTAAAGTCATGTGTTTTAAATGTAAAGTCCTGTGTTTTAAATGTGTTTTAAATGTAAAGTCATGTGTTTTAAATGTATTTTAAATGTAAAGTCCTGTGTTTTAAATGTATTTTAAATGTAAAGGCATGTGTTTTAAATGTATTTTAAATGTAAAGTCATGTGTTTTAAATGTATTTTAAATGTAAAGTCATGTGTTTTAAATGTATTTTAAATGTAAAGTCATGTGTTTTAAATGTATTTTAAATGTAAAGTCATGTGTTTTACATGTAAAGTCATGTGTTTTAAATGTATTTTAAATGTAAAGTCATGTGTTTTAAATGTAAAGTCATGTTTTAAATGTATTTTAAATGTAAAGTCATGTGTTTTAAATGTAAAGGCATGTGTTTTAAATGTAAAGTCATGTGTTTTAAATGTATTTTAAATGTAAAGTCATGTGTTTTAAATGTAAAGTCATGTGTTTTAAATGGGTTTTAAATGTAAAGTCATGTGTTTTAAATGGGTTTTAAATGTAAAGTCATGTGTTTTAAATGTAAAGTCATGTGTTTTAAATGTATTTTAAATGTAAAGTCATGTGTTTTAAATGTAAAGTCATGTGTTTTAAATGGGTTTTAAATGTAAAGTCATGTGTTTTAAATGGGTTTTAAATGTAAAGTCATGTGTTTTAAATGTAAAGTCATGTGTTTTAAATGTATTTTAAATGTAAAGTCATGTGTTTTAAATGTAAAGTCATGTGTTTTAAATGTGTTTTAAATGTAAAGTAATGTGTTTTAAATGGGTTTTAAATGTTGAAATGTGGCCAATCCTGAGCCAGAGCACATAGCAATACATGCGCACACACACACACACACACACACACACACACACACACACACACATATTACGCACACACACACACACACACACACACACATTACGCACACACACACACGTGCACACACACACACACACACACACACACACACAGCGCAGCTAAAAGACTGACACGTATACAGTACATAACACACACAGTGTCTCTCACGACACAACACACACAACAAAATACATATTTTTGACACATGCTTCTTCCTCCTCACACTAGCAAACAGTTAACCTGCAACACACACCCACACACAGTCTATGAAACACGGTGACTTACAGTGTTTCAGTAGCAGAGCTCCAATCCCCTGCAGCAGCAGTAGAGTTAGTACAGACGGACTAGCAGCAGTAGAGTTAGTACAGACGGACTAGCAGCAGTAGAGTTAGTACAGACGGACTAGCAGCAGTAGAGTTAGTACAGACCGACTAGCAGCAGTAGAGTTAGTACAGACGGACTAGCAGCAGTAGAGTTAGTACAGACCGACTAGCAGCAGTAGAGTTAGTACAGACGGACTAGCAGCAGTAGAGTTAGTACAGACGGACTGGCAGCAGTAGAGTTAGTACAGACGGACTGGCAGCAGTAGAGTTAGTACAGACGGACTAGCAGCAGTAGAGTTAGTACAGACGGACTAGCAGCAGTAGAGTTAGTACAGACCGACTAGCAGCAGTAGAGTTAGTACAGACCGACTAGCAGCAGTAGAGTTAGTACAGACCGACTAGCAGCAGTAGAGTTAGTACAGACGGACTAGCAGCAGTAGAGTTAGTACAGACGGACTAGCAGCAGTAGAGTTAGTACAGACGGACTAGCAGCAGTAGAGTTAGTACAGACGGACTAGCAGCAGTAGAGTTAGTACAGACGGACTAGCAGCAGTAGAGTTAGTACAGGCGGACTAGCAGAGAGACTGGAAGGAAGGCTTCTGTCTCCCCTCACCCACATGTGGACTATGAGACTAGAATACTAAACCATGCTGAAGAGGATACGAGAGGACAGGAGAGGACAGGAGAGGATAGGAGAGGATACGAGAGGACAGGAGAGGATAGGAGAGGATAGGAGAGGATAGGAGAGGACAGGAGAGAAGAGGAGAGGACAGGAGAGGAGAGGTCAGGATAGGAGAGGACAGGAGAGGAGAAGACAGGATAGGAGAGGAAAGGAGAGAAGAGGAGAGGACATGATGGGAGAGAAGAGGACAGGAGAGAGCTGAAGCATGGTCATGTCATGTGACCAAACACATCTTAATGCTTCCAACACAACACACTTTGACCTCTCCTGTTATCTGTCTGCCATGTCTGGCAAATAGATGCTTTTGATTATTACTATAATCATAATAATCCATAGGCTACATTTTTGCTGGTATATGGTACCTTCAGGTGTTTGGAAATTGCTCCCAAGGATGAAGCAGACTTGTAGAGGTCTACAATTTCTGATTTTATAACACTTCAATAACACTACGACAGATAGCTTGAGCGTTGTGGAGACGTTGAGTGGATGAGACTATGATAAATAAATCAAGTTTTGAAGAATGCCTGATGATACAACAGAAACATTTGACCTCCCCAAAAATATCAAGACGCAGAGGAAAACGACAACAACTCACCCAAAATCATCCTGGCTTTTCCTTCTCTCTGCTCCTATCGTTTAACAGTGCTCCCTCGTTTCCCCGTCTCTCCCGTCTCTCCGAAGGGACAATGGCTCCAAATTGTTTTCTTATTTTCACCGCTCGTCTCTCTCTCTCTCTCTCTCTCTCTCTCTCTCTCTCTCTCTCTCTCTCTCTCTCAGCGGAGACTGCTACTACCACCTGCTACCACTGCACACGCTGTCTGTCTGTCCCTCGCTTTGCCTTGCCTTGCGTCCGCCCTCACCAGGTGATTAACAGTATGTGAGGAGGAGGAGGGGGAGGAGGAGGGGGGGGGGGGGGGGGGGTAATGCTGGTGCAGTTGTGCTGCCTGTCTGTCTCAGATAAGCCTCGGGGTTGGGGTGAGTCAGAAACAAGAGGGAGGGGGAGCTACTGGCCAAAGTTGAACTACCTAATGACAGAATGAAGTCTAACTCCCCAATCACAGAATGAAAAGCAGCTTCATCTAGATCTTCTACTCCAGAGAAGCCAGAAAATGTGATGGTCTCCAACACAGCTGACAAGCCTTATCTGTTCAGTGGGAACATTTCTGAGATGGGAATGCCTTGGTGTCAAACTGGTCTCTCTCTCTCTCTCTCTCTCTCTCTCTCTCTCTTCTTATTTTTGGGGTTGTGTATAATCTAAAGGAACCTTACATGTCTGTGCTAAGTGTGCTCTGATTGGTGGCAGCCTCGACCAATGGGAGCAGCAGCAAGCATTTGTCATCATGCAGAGTGTAAGTCATGAAGGAGACAGCACTGGACTAATAATGTATGTGTGTGTCCCACTCTATCTCCGCCCCCACCCCTCTCTCCTCACTCCTCCGCCCAGTGGAATGAACAGCATCGTGTGTCGGCTTGCGTCCGTCGCATTCTCTCATCGTTTATCGCCCCTGCCCCTCATTCCTCTGTTCTTTGACTCCATGACTCCTCTACGCGTTCTGTCACCCTGCTCTATTGCCATCAAAGGACAGGATTTGGATGGAGGGACAGAAAAAGGGGAGGATGGGTAAAAAAGAGATGGAATAGAAATTGACAGAGCAAGGAGGGGCAGAGATTAAACTAAAAGGCAAACAGACAGAGGGATGTAGAGACGTGGAGTGACGAGAGGAGAGGACTGGGAGCAACGAGACAGAGAGGAGAGGACTAGGAGCAACGAGACAAAGAGAAGAGAGGAGAGGACTAGGAACAACGAGACAGAGAGACAAGAGAGGAGAGGACTCTGGGTGCAACGAGACAGAGAGACAAGAGAGGAGAGGACCGGGAGCAACGAGACAGAGAGACGAGAGGAGAGGACTCTGGGAGCAACGAGACAAGAGAGGAGAGGACTGGGAGCAACGAGACAGAGAGACAAGCGAGGAGAGGACTGGGAGCAACGAGACAGAGAGACAAGAGAGGAGAGGACCGGGAGCAACGAGACAGAGAGACAAGAGAGGAGAGGACCGGGAGCAACGAGACAGAGAGACAAGAGAGGAGAGGACTGGGAGCAACGAGACAGAGAGACAAGAGAGGAGAGGACCGGGAGCAACGAGACAGAGAGACAAGAGAGGAGAGGACTGGGAGCAACGAGACAGAGAGGAGAGGACCGGGAGCAACGAGACAGAGAGACAAGAGAGGAGAGGACTGGGAGCAACGAGACAAGAGAGGAGAGGACCGGGAGCAACGAGACAGAGAGACAAGAGAGGAGAGGACTGGGAGCAACGAGACAGAGAGACAAGAGAGGAGAGGACTGGGAGCAACGAGACAGAGAGACAAGAGACGAGAGGACTGGGAGCAACGAGACAGAGAGACAAGAGAGGAGAGGACTGGGAGCAACGAGACAGAGAGACAAGAGAGGAGAGGACTGGGAGCAACGAGACGGAGAGACAAGAGAGTAGAGGACTGGGAGCAACGAGACAGAGAGAAGAGAGGAGAGGACTGGGAGCAACGAGACGGAGAGACAAGAGAGGAGAGGACTGGGAGCAACGAGACAGAGACAAGAGAGTAGAGGACTGGGAGCAACGAGACAGAGAGAAGAGAGGAGAGGACTGGGAGCAACGAGACAGAGACAAGAGAGGAGAGGACTGGGAGCAACGAGACAAGAGAGGAGAGGACCGGGAGCAACGAGACAGAGAGACAAGAGAGTAGAGGACTGGGAGCAACGAGACAAGAGAGGAGAGGACCGGGAGCAACGAGACAAGAGAGGAGAGGACTGGGAGCAACGAGACAAGAGAGGAGAGGACCGGGAGCAACGAGACAAGAGAGGAGAGGACCGGGAGCAACGAGACAAGAGAGGAGAGGACTGGGAGCAACGAGACAAGAGAGGAGAGGACCGGGAGCAACGAGACAGAGAGACAAGAGAGTAGAGGACTGGGAGCAACGAGACAGAGAGACAAGAGAGGAGAGGACCGGGAGCAACGAGACAGAGAGACAAGAGAGGAGAGGACTGGGAGCAACGAGACAGAGAGACAAGAGAGGAGAGGACTGGGAGCAACGAGACAGAGAGACAAGAGAGGAGAGGACCGGGAGCAACGAGACAGAGAGACAAGAGAGGAGAGGACCGGGAGCAACGAGACAGAGAGACAAGAGAGTAGAGGACTGGGAGCAACGAGAGGAGAGGCAGAGATTAAAACATGCTGCTTGTGGATGAAACAAAACCAAGTCATCTAAATAATCTATCCTGCTTTGCAGTCTGTCTATGCAGTCTGTCTATGCAGTCTATCTATGCAGTCTGTCTATGCAGTCTGTCTATGCAGTCTGTCTATGCAGTCTGTCTATGCAGTCTATCTATGCAATCTGTCTATGCAGTCTGTCTATGCAGTCTGTCTATGCAGTCTGTCTATGCAGTCTGTCTATGCAGTCTTCCTTAGCTCACCCCTTACTCAACAACTGAAACTGAAAGAAGGAGAGTCACGGGCTTGAAGAGAGGGAGAAAGAGCCAGAGAGACCTATTCAGAAGCACAAAGCCATGATGCCATTGAGAAGCGGACTGGCGGTTAAAAAGGGACAGATCAGTCAAAAACAAGGGCTTAACAAAACTGTCAAAAAATGCATCCCCTTGGGGACAGAGCACACAGTGGCAAACACACAGTGGTAAACACATAGACACACACTGAAACACGTGGCCTAGGGCTAGCTAGAGAAACAGAGAGACAAGAGACTTGCCTGCCTGCCTGCCTGCCTGCCTGCCTGCCTGCATGCCTGCCTGTCTGTCTGTCCCTCTCTCCTTGTCTCAGTCTCTCTCTTCCTCTCCTTCCCTCTGTCCCCCTCTCCCTCTTCTCATGTCCTCTCCCTCCCTCTTCTCACGTCTCTCTCTTCCTCTCCTTCCCTCTCTCCCTCCCCCACTCTCTCCCTCCTTCTCTCCGGCTCGGGCAGTGAGTATGAGTCAGAGAGATGTTGGAGTGAATACTAAAGAGTCTGCCGGCATCTCTAATGCCTTACTGCTGCACTACACAGCACACACACACACACACACACACACACACACACACACACACACACACACACACACACACACACAGCGTTGTATGTAAACACACACACAGATTAGGAGCCACACATTTTATATATAAACACACAGCTCATACTCCACCTCAAGGCAAAGACTCTCACGCACACCAGCATCTTTTAACATATGACTAACATACAGTATGTAAGCTCATGTAAATATCCCAACAAACCACTAGTACCACATTGAGCCTTACCATGTCAGCTCTAAGCATAGCCTGCTAACGAAACCCCAACATAAAGGAAACCCCAACATAAAGTGTCTTAATGGGACGTTGGGTCACCACGAGCCACCAGAACAGCTTCAATGTGCCTTGACATAGATTCTCCAAATGTCTGGAACTCTATTGGAGAGATGCGACACCGTTCTTCCGAGAGAAGTTCCATCATTTGGTGTTTTGTTCGTGGTGGTGGAAAACGCTGTCTTAGGGAACGCTCCAGATCGTAGGGGCCGCTCCAGATCTTAGGGCCGCTCCAGATCTTAGGGGCCGCTCCAGATCGTAGGGGCCGCTCCAGATCGTAGGGGCCGCTCCAGATCGTAGGGTTCCTCTATCTGTGACATGCTGCTGTGTACAAAGTACAGTGTGGGAAAATCCATTATCTGCAACAGTTTAAGTTCTGGCCTATAGAGACACAGAGATTGGAAATGGAACTTGATCCCAGCTATGCAATGGGTGTCCATATTGAGATCCCTGGGTCCAGTCTTAGTGTATGTGAGATCTGGCCAGTCAATCTGGCACAAAGATCTGGCCAGTCAATCTGGCCCTTCCTGCAATTCTCAGGATGGTGATTCCCTGTCCCTGTCCCTGTAACTGTGTCTATAACTGCGTCCCAAATGCAGTCCCATTTCCTATATAGTACATTACTTTTGACCAAGGCCCCCATAGGGGCCCATAGGTCCACTATGAAGGGAATATGGTGCCATCTGTGACAAAGACTATGACAGCAGAAGAGGGCAGATAATGTTTCCTCATTAGTACTGTTGCTATCAATAATTCAACTACAGGTCTTGTTGGGTTCAATGGTCCGGACGCTAATGTGTAGGGGCCCCTGCCTGGCCTTGCCTTGGCCTTGCCTTGGCCTTGCCTTGGCCTTGCCTTGCCTTGCCTGGCCTTGCCTTGCCTGGCCTGGCCTGCCTTTAATGGATGTCATGAAGAGGGGGTGAAATAGGAGCGTGGGGATCCTATGTCACATCACGCATGGGTGGGAGGAGGGGGTGGAGTAGGGATTTGATAGAAAATGGTCGGTCTGCTATGTCATGCCCATACAGCAATCAGTCTGAACGGATAGGTCCCCAGTCTGAACGGAGAGGTCCTCAGTCTGAACGGAGAGGTCCTCAGTCTGAACGGAGAGGTTCTCGGTCTGAACGGAGAGGTTCTCGGTCTGAACGGATAGATCCTTAGTCTGAACGGAGAGGTCCTCAGTCTGAACGGAGAGGTCCCCAGTCTGAACGGAGAGGTCCCCAGTCTGAACGGAGAGGTCCCCAGTCTAAACGGAGAGGTCCCCAGTCTGAACGGAGAGGTCCCCAGTCTGAACGGAGAGGTCCCCAGTCTGAACGGAGAGGTCCCCAGTCTGAACGGAGAGGTCCCCAGTCTGAACGGATAGATCCCCAGTCTGAACGGAGAGGTCCCCAGTCTGAACGGAGAGGTCCCCAGTCTGAACGGAGAGGTCCCCAGTCTGAACGGATAGATCCTCAGTCTGAACGGAGAGGTCCCCAGTCTGAACGGAGAGGTCCTCAGTCTGAACGGATAGGTCCCCAGTCTGAACGGAGAGGTCCCCAGTCTGAACGGAGAGGTCCCCAGTCTGAACGGAGAGGTCCTCAGTCTGAACGGAGAGGTCCTCAATCTGAACGGAGAGGTCCTCAGTCTGACGGATAGGTCCACTTACTAATATTGCCCTCAGCAGTTATCCACTGACTAATACTGGCCTCAGCAGCTATCCATTGACTAATACTGCCCTCAGCAACTATCCACTGACTACTACTGCCCTCAGCAACTATCCATTGACTAATACTGCCCTCAGCAGCTATCCATTGACTAATACTGCCCTCAGCAACTATCCATTGACTAATACTGCCCTCAGCAGCTATCCATTGACTAATACTGCCCTCAGCAACTATCCATTGACTAATACTGCCCTCAGCAACTATCCATTGACTAATACTGCCCTCAGCAGCTATCCATTGACTAATACTGCCCTCAGCAACTATCCACTGACTAATACTGCCTTTAGCAGCTATCCACTGACTAATACTGCCCTCAGCAGCTATCCACTGACTAATACTGGCCTCAGCAACTATCCACTGACTAATAATGCCCTCAGCAACTATCCACTGACTAATACTGCCCTCAGCAGCTATCCATTGACTAATACTGCCCTCAGCAACTATCCACTGACTAATACTGCCCTCAGCAGCTATCCACTGACTAATACTGCCCTCAGCAGCTATCCACTGACTAATACTGCCCTCAGCAGCTATCCACTGACTAATACTGCCCTCAGCAACTATCCACTGACTAATACTGCCCTCAGCAACTATCCACTGACTAATACTGCCCTCAGCAGCTATCCACTAACTAATACTGCCCTCAGCAACTATCCACTGACTAATACTGCCCTCAGCAGCTATCCACTGACTAATACTGCCCTCAGCAACTATCCACTGACTAATACTGCCCTCAGCAGCTATCCACTGACTAATAATGCCCTCAGCAACTATCCACTGACTAATACTGCCCTCAGCAGCTATCCACTGACTAATACTGCCCTCAGCAGCTATCCACTGACTAATACTGCCCTCAGCAGCTATCCATTGACTAATACTGCCCTCAGCAACTATCCACTGACTAATACTGCCCTCAGCAGCTATCCACTGACTAATACTGCCCTCAGCAGCTATCCACTGACCAATAATGCCCTCAGCAACTATCCACTGACTAATAATGCCCTCAGCAGCTATCCACTGACTAATAATGCCCTCAGCAGCTATCCACTGACTAATACTGCCCTCAGCAGTTATCCACTGACTAATACTGGCCTCAGCAACTTTCCACTGACTAATACTGCCCTCAGCAACTATCCACTGACTAATAATGCCCTCAGCAGCTATCCACTGACTAATAATGCCCTCAGCAGCTATCCACTGACTAATAATGCCCTCAGCAGCTATCTACTGACTAATAATGGGCTCAGCAACTATCCACTGACTAATACTGCCCTCAGCAGCTATCCACTGACTAATAATGCCCTCAGCAACTATCCACTGACTAATAATGCCCTCAGCAACTATCCACTGACTAATAATGCCCTCAGCAACTATCCACTGACTAATAATGCCCTCAGCAACTATCCACTGACTAATAATGGGCTCAGCAACTATCCACTGACTAATAATGGGCTCAGCAACTATCCACTGGCTAATAATGGGCTCAGCAACTATCCACTGACTAATACTGCCCTCAGCAGCTATCCATTGACTAATACTGCCCTCAGCAACTATCCATTTACTAATACTGCCCTCAGCAACTATCCACTGACTAATACTGCCCTCAGCAACTATCCATTGACTAATACTGCCCTCAGCAGCTATCCATTGACTAATACTGCCCTCAGCAGCTATCCACTGACTAATACTGCCCTCAGCAGCTATCCATTGACTAATACTGCCCTCAGCAACTATCCATTGACTAATACTGCCCTCAGCAACTATCCACTGACTAATACTGCCCTCAGCAGCTATCCACTGACTAATACTGCCCTCAGCAACTATCCACTGACTAATACTGCCCTCAGCAACTATCTATTTACTAATACTGCCCTCAGCAACTATCCACTGACTAATACTGCCCTCAGCAACTATCCATTGACTAATACTGCCCTCAGCAGCTATCCATTGACTAATACTGCCCTCAGCAGCTATCCACTGACTAATACTGCCCTCAGCAGCTATCCATTGACTAATACTTCCCTCAGCAGCTATCCATTGACTAATACTGCCCTCAGCAGCTATCCACTGACTAATACTGCCCTCAGCAGCTATCCACTGACTAATACTGCCCTCAGCAACTATCCATTGACTAATACTGCCCTCAGCAGCTATCCACTGACTAATAATGCCCTCAGCAGCTATCCACTGACTAATACTGCCCTCAGCAGCTATCCACTGACTAATACTGCCCTCAGCAACTATCCACTGACTAATACTGCCCTCAGCAGCTATCCATTGACTAATACTGCCCTCAGCAACTATCCACTGACTAATACTGCCCTCAGCAGCTATCCACTGACTAATACTGCCCTCAGCAACTATCCACTGACTAATAATGCCCTCAGCAGCTATCCACTGACTAATACTGCCCTCAGCAACTATCCACTGACTAATAATGCCCTCAGCAACTATCCACTGACTAATACTGCCCTCAGCAACTATCCACTGACTAATAATGCCCTCAGCAACTATCCACTGACTAATACTGCCCTCAGCAACTATCCACTGACTAATAATGCCCTCAGCAACTATCCACTGACTAATACTGCCCTCAGCAGCTATCCACTGACTAATAATGCCCTCAGCAACTATCCACTGACTAATACTGCCCTCAGCAACTATCCACTGACTAATAATGCCCTCAGCCATAGCTAATGGCTTTAAACTTGAAACTTCGGCTGAGTTTTGGACCAGTACCACTACAAAAAGCAAAATGTTTGGTCAACTGAAAATTGCACTGCAAAAATGACCTTATTGCTAATGAGACAAGTATTATTAGCAAGCATTACAAAATAGAATTTTTGTACAGTGATTACCTAAACTATTTTCATTTTGGGGGTGTTATTAGCGTGGCAGACCTTGGTGCAAAAGTTATTTTTCTTTCAAACACTGGAACCAATGGAATAGTCCCAAAAGTGCAAACCCCACCCACTCATGCACTCCAAGGCATGCTCAATCAATCAATCAAACGATCACAGAGTATTTGAAAGAAAACCAATCCTATTTCAATCCAGGTCTGATTGTGTGGTTGTCAGTTATGGACAGCTCAGTAATCTGAGGCTGATGCCCTGAGAGGGAGAAAGTAATGTGGTGGTGGGTGAACCAGCTAATCCGTTGCAGTCTCTGTCACCAGCTGGAGGGAAGACCTAAAGTAGCTGAGAGATATGGGCCTAGCAACCAAGACCTAAAGTAGCTGAGAGATATGAGCCTAGCAACCAAGACCTAAAGTAGCAGAGAGAGATGGGCCTAGCAACCAAGACCTAAAGTAGCTGAGAGATATGGCCCTAGCAACCAAGACCTAAAGTAGCAGAGAGAGATGGGCCTAGCAACCAAGACCTAAAGTAGCTGAGAGATATGGGCCTAGCAACCAAGACCTAAAGTAGCTGAGAGATATGAGCCTAGCAACCAAGACCTAAAGTAGCAGAGAGAGATGGGCCTAGCAACCAAGACCTAAAGTAGCTGAGAGATATGGCCCTAGCAACCAAGACCTAAAGTAGCAGAGAGAGATGGGCCTAGCAACCAAGACCTAAAGTAGCTGAGAGATATGAGCCTAGCAACCAAGACCTAAAGTAGCTGAGAGATATGGGCCTAGCAACCAAGACCTAAAGTAGCTGAGAGATATGGGCCTAGCAACCAAGACCTAAAGTAGCTGAGAGATATGAGCCTAGCAACCAAGACCTAAAGTAGCTGAGAGATATGAGCCTAGCAACCAAGACCTAAAGTAGCTGAGAGATATGAGCCTAGCAACCAAGACCTAAAGTAGCAGAGAGATATGAGCCTAGCAACCAAGACCTAAAGTAGCTGAGAGATATGAGCCTAGCAACCAAGACCTAAAGTAGCTGAGAGATATGGGCCTAGCAACCAAGACCTAAAGTAGCTGAGAGATATGGGCCTAGCAACCAAGACCTAAAGTAGCTGAGAGATATGAGCCTAGCAACCAAGACCTAAAGTAGCTGAGAGATATGAGCCTAGCAACCAAGACCTAAAGTAGCAGAGAGATATGAGCCTAGCAACCAAGACCTAAAGTAGCTGAGAGATATGAGCCTAGCAACCAAGACCTAAAGTAGCAGAGAGATATGGGCCTAGCAACCAAGACCTAAAGTAGCAGAGAGATATGAGCCTAGCAACCAAGACCTAAAGTAGCAGAGAGATATGAGCCTAGCAACCAAGACCTAAAGTAGCAGAGAGATATGAGCCTAGCAACCAAGACCTAAAGTAGCTGAGAGATATGAGCCTAGCAACCAAGACCTAAAGTAGCAGAGAGATATGGGCCTAGCAACCAAGACCTAAAGTAGCAGAGAGATATGAGCCTAGCAACCAAGACCTAAAGTAGCAGAGAGATATGAGCCTAGCAACCAAGACCTAAAGTAGCAGAGAGATATGGGCCTAGCAACCAAGACCTAAAGTAGCTGAGAGATATGAGCCTAGCAACCAAGACCTAAAGTAGCAGAGAGATATGAGCCTAGCAACCAAGACCTAAAGTAGCAGAGAGATATGAGCCTAGCAACCAAGACCTAAAGTAGCAGAGAGATATGAGCCTAGCAACCAAGACCTAAAGTAGCTGAGAGATATGAGCCTAGCAACCAAGACCTAAAGTAGCAGAGAGATATGAGCCTAGCAACCAAGACCTAAAGTAGCAGAGAGATATGAGCCTAGCAACCAAGACCTAAAGTAGCTGAGAGATATGAGCCTAGCAACCAAGACCTAAAGTAGCTGAGAGATATGAGCCTAGCAACCAAGACCTAAAGTAGCTGAGAGATATGAGCCTAGCAACCAAGACCTAAAGTAGCTGAGAGATATGAGCCTAGCAACCAAGACCTAAAGTAGCTGAGAGATATGAGCCTAGCAACCAAGACCTAAAGTAGAAGAGAGAGATGGGCCTAGCAACCAAGACCTAAAGTAGCAGAGAGAGATGGGCCTAGCAACCAAGACCTAAAGTAGCTGAGAGATATGAGCCTAGCAACCAAGACCTAAAGTAGCTGAGAGATATGAGCCTAGCAACCAATATCTAAAGTAGCAGAGAGATATGGCCCTAGCAACCAAGACCTAAAGTAGCAGAGAGAGATGGGCCTAGCAACCAAGACCTAAAGTAGCTGAGAGATATGAGCCTAGCAACCAAGACCTAAAGTAGCTGAGAGATATGAGCCTAGCAACCAAGACCTAAAGTAGCAGAGAGAGATGGGCCTAGCAACCAAGACCTAAAGTAGCTGAGAGATATGAGCCTAGCAACCAAGACCTAAAGTAGCAGAGAGAGATGGGCCTAGCAACCAAGACCTAAAGTAGCAGAGAGATATGGCCCTAGCAACCAAGACCTAAAGTAGCAGAGAGAGATGGGCCTAGCAACCAAGACCTAAAGTAGCTGAGAGATATGAGCCTAGCAACCAAGACCTAAAGTAGCAGAGAGAGATGGGCCTAGCAACCAAGACCTAAAGTAGCTGAGAGATATGGGCCTAGCAACCAAGACTTAAAGTAGCAGAGAGAGATTTCCATAAAGTAGTCTTGAGACCCAAACAGAGAAACAGGACCCTAGGCTATAGAATCCCTTCTCTGGTCTGTCAGAGACCTGAATGAAAAGATGATGTGATCACTTCACTTAATTGGGATGCTGCCTGTCTACCTGATAAGGTTGAGGTCTCTCCATTAAGATATAATGGTTTGCCAGTGGCCTGCAAGTCTAGTCCACCTGTAATGAGGATCTGCTGCTCCCTAGTGGTAGGACCCTATCAGCACAGTGTCAACTCTCCTAACAGAACAGACAGGGACACATTCAGCATGGCACAACATTGTGGAACACTGCAGATAGAAATGTCATTAATATAACATGCATAATGTGTTATTACACAAGTCAGAGACGCACGTTGTTGTAGATACTGCTGAACACACCCAGGCACCAGAGAAGGTGTCATATTATACCACCCTCTGCTTGCTCCTCCTAAACAGCTGTTTGGACTGGGGCCAAACAGACTGGGCCATCCATGTTCCCATTGATAGATACCCACACACAGGACAGGACAGGACAGAGGTAAATAAGGGAACAAACAGAAGGGGAGGTGAAATCATGTACAACCACTCAGAAAAAGCTTTCATCAGCCAAAAACAGTTCAATACAATTCCCCAAGAACAAACACCTCTCTAGATGATACCAATACTACAAGGAGACAAGGCGTAATCTGAAAATTGTGGACACCAGAGTTTGGGACCTTCCTCCATGGTCCACTCAGGGCAAACGGAAAGAAGAAGATTTGGGTGCAGAGATCTTGATGGCTGAGCAGTCTCCTCTGGGGGACTTTGGGTTGAATTCAGAGTTGAGAGCCTAAATGTGCAACGGTTTCAAACGATTCATTCATCGATGTAAATGCGGGACATTCTCATAAAATGTCAGAATATGCCGTTGGTGAAATAGTCAGTCATACTGTAGATTCACCAAAGACAGTTTGACCTCTCAGATATTTACCCCCTAGGTGCCACAGCCTCTGTTCCACATTCTTCACCAGAGGCTTAGAAGTTTAGGAGACAGACAGACACTACCTATCACCCTTCAAATGCCCTGTCAATACGGCTGAACCAACCCATTTCCCTTTTTCAAGAACATGAATTGTAGTTATATTTCAGCACCAGCGGGAGAGCCTTTCCCCTGGGACTTAGGCTAGGTAGTCTGTCTTTCCAAGCACTGTAGTTCACCTTTTCACACAAACACACACGCATGCCCACCCCCCACTTTCCCACACATTCCACCCTCTCCTCCCCTCCAGTAATGTTTGGCTCCATCTAATAGAGGTTTTGTGATGAAGACTGTGGTCTGAGCCTACGGCCATATATCATGCCTTAGGTTTCTCCTGGCACTGTGGCGGTGAATTTAGAACCTGCTCAGAAAGGTCAGAGGTGATGGGGCCAGGCAGCAGGCCTTCATCAGCACAGCTTTATTTCCACTGGGGTGCCAGGCTCACTCAATCAGATTGAGCAAAACCTTTTTATCCTCTACTTGTCAGTGTTCCAAACGGGACATTATTTGTCTTTTTACCTAAACACAGTACTTGACTTTGGAAGGAGCTCAACGGAACAGAATACCGGTACCTCCAACTTTTTTCTGCTTGAGTTCCTGCACCTCGGTAGGAGGTATGTATGCTTGTATGCTTGGTAGGCGAAGAGTTCCCATTTTGAACCATTTTATTGTCTGAAGATACAAACTCCGCCTACACGGCAGGCCCACAGAGATAAAATCAGTTGCACCTGTAGGCATACCGCTTGCCAATCGGATAGCTTAGATCCCTGTGTTTACAGCAGCTTCCACCAGCCCACAGTTGATACTGATTGTAGAGCAGGCTACTGTAAGACTTCAAAACCATGCCTAGAGAGAGATTGTTAAGGAATACAGCAAAGGAGTGCTGTTTTTATGACTTTCATTTTCAAAATCGACTCAGCACCACAACGCTGTTTTTATGCAACACTTTTAAAAGTTATTTCAATTGGTGGGGCGGCAGGTAGCCTAGCAGTTAAGAGCGTTGGGCCAGTAACCGAAAGGTCGCTGCTACGGATCCCCAATCCTACTAGGTGAAAAATCTGTCGATGTGCCCTTGAGCAAGGCACTTAACCCTAATTGCTCCTTTAAGTCGCTCTAGACAAAAGCATCTGTCTAAAGTAATAGGCTATGACAATGGACCTATTGCCAGTGTTATCATACAGCCTAGCTTGAGACTTGAAATATAAGGGACTACATTTATAATAAAGGGTGGGCCTACATGCAGAAAATCGGTCCTCAGTCTGAACGGAGAGGTCCTCAGTCTGAACGGAGAGGTCCTCAGTCTGAACGGATAGGTCCTCAGTCTGAACGGATAGATCCTCGGTCTGAACGGAGAGGTCCCCAGTCTGAACGGAGAGGTCCTCAGTCTGAATGGAGAGGTCCTCAGTCTGAGTGGAGAGGTCCTCGGTCTGAACGGAGAGGTCCTCGGTCTGAACGGAGAGGTCCTCGGTCTGAACGGAGAGGTCCTCGGTCTGAACGGAGAGGTCCTCGGTCTGAACGGAGAGGTCCTCGGTCTGAACGGAGAGGTCCTCAGTCTGAACGGAGAGGTCCTCGGTCTGAACGGAGAGGTCCCCAGTCTGAACGGAGAGGTCCCCAGTCTGAACGGAGAGGTCCTCGGTCTGAACGGAGAGGTCCTCGGTCTGAACGGAGAGGTCCTCGGTCTGAATTAAACAATATCTCAGAAGAGGAGACTGGGATGAGGTAACTAAGGTATTTATTGAGACAGGGAGAGATGGAGTGCAGGTCAGGGGAAGCTCGGGCGGGTTGCTGAAACCAGGTGTGGAGGCTGAGGCGAGAGGGGTTGAGACAGGGTAAGAAGGTCTGGAGGGGAATCCAAGGGAGTAGTAGAATGGGGAATCCAGGACAGAGTAGCAGGAGTACGAGACGTGGGACTGGAGACAGGGACCAGATTCAGAGTGAACAGAACTGTAGCGGAGAGGAGAACAGAGTCAGGCAAGGAAAACAGGCACAACACGATCTGAATGGTAACAAACAGCTAGACTGAGCAGAGATTACGATCTGGCAGTGTGGAAGTGGCAGGACTTAGTATTTGTAGAGGTCTTGATTATAGAACGGGTTGCAGCTGATGGGGATCTGACTCCAGCACACCTGTCTCTGCCCACACAATCACACACAGAGAGAGAGGGGGAGAGACCACTGGGGAAGTGGCAGCAGGTCAAGGAGCCACGGGATGAGACACATGACCCCCCCTCCCACGGATGCCACCTGGCGCCTGACCAGGCTTATCTGGGTGTGAGGTATGGAATCTCGCAAGAGGGAGGGGTCCAGAATGTTACGGCGGGGCACCCAGCAGCACTCCTCAGGCCCGTATCCCTCCCAGTCCACCAGGTACTGCCAGCCGTGACCCTGACCATCCAAAAGCCGCCGGACGGTATAGGCAGGATGGTCATCGATGAGCCGAGGGGGTGGAGGAGCTGCTGCAGAAGGAGACGGGACAGGGGCAGACAGGTTTAGTCAGGGACACAAGGTGGGGTGGATCTTAAGAGAGTTTCAGGTGCACAGTAGAGGGGTTAGTGACACGATCAATCTCAAAGAGACCAATTAATCAGGGGGCAAGTTTCCTGGAAGCCACTTTCAAGGGAAAGTCCTTCAACGAGAGCCATACCCTTTGGCCTGGAGTGTAGACTGGAGGGTCCTGGCGGTCCTGGCGGAGGCACAATGAAGGCCAACCCGGGCCCTCCTCCAGGTGCGATGACAACGGCACATGTGGTCATGAACTGAGGACACCGCTACCTCAAATCAAATCAAATTGTATTGGTCACGTACACATGGTTAGCAGATGTTAATGCGAGTGTAGTGAAATGCTTGTGCTTCTAGTTCCGACCATGCAGTAACATCTAACAAGTAATATAACCTAACAATTTCACAACAACTACATTATACACACAACTGTAAAGGAATGAATAAGAATATGTACATAAAAATATATGGATGAGCGATGGCCGAACGGCATAGGCAAGATGCAGTAGATGGTATAGAGTACAGTATATACATATGAGATGTAGGGTATGTAAACATTATATAAAGTGGCATAGTTTAAAGTGACTAGTGATACATTTATTACATCCAATTTTTTATTATTAAAGTGGCTAGAGATTTGAGTCAGTATGTTGGTAGCAGCCACTCAATGTTGGTGATGGTTGTTTAACAGTCTGATGGCCTTGAGATAGAAGCTGTTTTTCAGTCTCTCGGTCCCAGCATTGATGCATCTGTACTGACCTCGCCTTCTAGATAATAGCAGGGTGAACAGGCAGTGGCTCGGGTGGTTGTTGTCCTTGATGATCTTTATGGCCTTCCTGTGACATCGGGTGGTGTAGGTGTCCTGGAAGGCAGGTAGTTTCCCCCGGTGATACGTTGTGCAGACCTCACTACCCTCTGGAGATTTACGGTTGTGGCGGAGCAGTTGCCGTACCAGGTGGTGATACAGCCAGACAGGATGCTCTCGATTGTGCATCTGTAAAAGTTTGTGAGGGTTTTTGGTGACAAGCAACATTTCTTCAGCCTCCTGAGGTTGAAGAGGCGCTGTTGCGCCTTCTTCACCACGCTGTCTGTGTGGGTGGACCATTTCAGTTTGTCCGTGATGTGTTTCCCCCGAGGAACTTAAAACTTTCCACCTTCTCCACTACTGTGGGGGTGCTCCCTCTGCTGTTTCCTGAAGTCCACGATCATCTCCTTTGTTTTGTTGATGTTGAGTGTGAGGTTATTTTCCTGACACCACACTCCAAGAGCCCTCACCTCCTCCCTGTAGGCCGTCTCGTCGTAGTTGGTAATCAAACCTACCACTGTAGTGTCGTCTGCAAACTTGATGATTGAGTTGGAGGCGTGCATGGCCACGCAGCCATGGGTGAACAGGGAGTACAGGAGAGGGCTAAGAAGCACCCTTGTGGGGCCCCAGTGTTGAGGTAGAGGGGGAAGGGCCCAGGTTGTCTCCGTCCAGCAGAGGGGTAGAGGGGGAAGGGCCTAGGTTGTCTCCGTCCTGCAGAGGGGTAGAGGGGGAAGGGCCCAGGTTGTCTCCGTCCAGCAGAGGGGTAGAGGGGGAAGGGCCCAGGTTGTTTCTGTCCAGCAGAGGGGTAGAGGGGGAAGGGCCTAGGTTGTCTCCGTCCAGCAGAGGGGTAGAGGGGGAAGGGCCTAGATTGTCTCTGTCCAGCAGAGGGGTAGAGGGGGAAGGGCCTAGGTTGTCTCTGTCCAGCAGAGGGGTAGAGGGGGAAGGGCCTAGGTTGTCTCTGTCCAGCAGAGGGGTAGAGGGGGAAGGGCCTAGGTTGTCTCTGTCCAGCAGAGGGGTAGAGGGGCAGACCATTTGAAGCAGTAAGCACTTTTCACCAGCCGAGGGTCGGGGGACAGTGTTACAGTAGAGACACAGGGGCTATGACTGTCCTTACCTCTCAGTAATAAACCGCTCATACCACAAACCGTTAAAGCCTAGTGCCATTTCTCTGACCTTTAACCTTATCTCTATATCGTTACGTTTTATGTGCACCCCCAGTTAAACTGACTAGGAAGATAGGATACATCTTAAGTTACGACGGTGGGCGGGTAACTTGTCTCGTGACGTTTCTGAGCTCTTGTTTCAAATGTTGATTCTGACTGAAGTGTGTACCATAACAACACAATTCTGTGAATCTCTGAAAATTCAGGCTTTCACAATAACTATTGTGATCATGTGAAAGTCAGGAATAGGATTCATCTGTTTCACCGACCCCTCAACGTCATCTGTTTATGTGTGTGTTTATAGGGCAGACTATCATAAATGGAGTACAATAAAATCACTCACCTGGGATTGAGTTTCTATGACGTAGGCTACTACTGGAGGACGCCTGCCTTTATTTCATCAGTCCGTATTCCTATTTGAATAATGCACCAGGTTGTGAGGAAAATACATTGTTCCAAAAAGGTGGCTATCATGTGTCCCGTCTTAGCAATGAATGTCCTATGGACATGTGGACATGTGGTTTCATGTGTTTATGAATGGGGACTTATTCAAGATTCAAGTCAATTGGCTGCTACAGTATTGGTACAGGCTCACTAGTACTTACCTGTGCTGTCCAAAAGAGGGAGCAGCATCTTTCATGTTCCTATTCAGAGCCATTGCATTGCTTGGAGCCCCATATGACCATTGTTCCAAAGATAAGCATGTACCTTATTAGATGTATTTACCCAGTCAGAGCCTAGGTCTACTGCATGGAAAGAGAGGATCATGTATTTTTAGCCAATTTAGCATTAGAATATTGAATAGTCCATATGTGGCGTTTATCAGTGATGATCATTATGAAAATGTGTATGAAACAACCTTGATGCCTACATACCTCCATTACACCTCAACGTTTAGGCTAGCTCTGCTGGTCGAGGGCGCTACAGAGCTCGACGACATGTAAGCCTTGATCACACCGATAGTGTTATTGCTCAAAATGACCCGCAGCATCATCTGGATATGTGTTTAACAACAGGTCAACATTCACCTTCTGCTACCATTTCTGTCAAGTCGTCTAAACATACAGTTTGACCCATACGTTTGATAAATCCAACGTATACACCACCCAGAATGCAACGCAATACTGCAAAGCAAACGCAGCGTTTCATTAGAAATGAATGTAATTCTGGTGTACCAAAATGAAATGACACTGTCGGTGTGATCGATGCCTTAGGCTATCCCCTGGCTGACTCAACTCACGTGACTTTGAGTTCGGTGTCAGCAGAGAGGAAAAGTCGAAGCGAGAGCGTTCATTCTCTCAAAATCTGTCCACCCAGGAATACACAGATTCTGCTTAAAGGGTGACTGAACTTCCTTGTTTTTTGGTTTATTCAATAAGAAATGCTGCGGTAATGACTGAGGCCAAACAATATTATACAATATGGGGGGGGTCAATATGAGTGTCTCTTATGTGTGTGTTCACATGTGGAAAGCGTTTGTACATTGACTCTGCCAAAACAGTACACAGTTACAGACCCTTCTACATAACAAGGTACTGTGCCTTGAAGTCGCCTTGGCTAGCTAGTGCTAACAAAGATTATGGCTATACTGACAAGATGTACGTCTCTCCTCCCTAACAATGGGAGTCGTTGTCCACAAAGCGGCACAGCAGGCTGTCTCATTCCCCCCTATCCTTTCTTTGGATTGGTGGATACATCTCATTATTGTAACCCTTTTTAAAATATTTGTTGAGGGTTGTTGATGTCAACCGCCTGTATTCAATAGAGAGAGATGCTATCATACTAGCCTCATGCCATGAATACGCATAGCCATCTCGAGACAACTCCGATATAAAGGGTTTTTGCTCAAAGTTGCCGGGATGTCACGTGTCCTACTTATATTATTAAGCATTACGAAACGTATATTCAACCTAATACACCTCACGTAGCATATAAGCCTTAAAACCAATTTGTTGACCAAATTTGACATTCTCTCTTTGACCGCCATACAAAAACTCCTTGCTTGGTGGGTGAAACAATGAAAAAACACCTGCAGGAGAGAGACAGGGTTTCTGCCGAGTTTGGCCTATCTCTTCCTCTCTGGTGCTAGCCAACTTCATTCAATAATTTGCTTCAGCTGGCTGGTGTGTGACTGTGGTTGGTTTGACATTGGATAGTCTATCTCTGGGGCTAGTTAGGGACCGTCAATAAGGCTCCAGAGTGGCGCAGCAGTCTAAGGCACTGCATCTCTGTGCTAGAGGTGTCACTACAGACCCTGGTTCGATCACGGGCTGTATCACAACCAGCCGTGATCAGAAGTCCTATAGGGTGGCCCAGCGTCGTCCGGGGTAGGGGAGGGTTTGGACGGGTTAGGGGAGGGTTTGGCTGGAGTTGGCCGTCATTGTAAAATACGAATTTGTTCTCAACTGACTTGCCTAGATAAATATAAAATAAATTGCACAATGTAAATGGGACAATACTTTCATGTTGCACATATTTTAGTTGTCTCAATAAATTATTTAAAAAAATGTGTATATGGATTTCTGCAATTTCAGTATAGTTTGAGCTTTTTATTATGTAATTTAGAGCTATTGAAAATAAATGATATTGTCCCATGTACATTGTGTAATTTACTGATGTTCTCTAACTAGCCCCATATGGATATCAAACGTAAAAAACAAATTGACCAAGAAAATTATGATTGGGTAGTGTGCAGCTGCGTTCGGAATTGATGATTACTTTGGTGCTGTGGGCAGGTGTGAAATAAACCCAACCCAAGGAAAACTGTTAGGGTAACCTTCATTCTGTTACATACCATCTTTTCCTATCATTAAAACCAATAGGGTAACCTTCATTCTGTTACATACCATCTTTTCCTATCATTAAAACCAATAGGGTAACATTCATTCTGTTACATACCATATTTTCCTATCATTAAAACCAATAGGGTAACCTTCATTCTGTTACATACCATCTTTTCCTATCATCTCACAAATCTCTGTTTCGGACGAGACTGACTTTATGACCAAAATTATCCTATTTAAACTTTGTAGTCAATTTTGACACTAGAATCGATGCCTCATATCGATGCTACATAGGCCGTATTCAAAAACGAGAAGCTGCTTTTTAGGGGCAGTCACTCTTTAATAAGCAGACCGATAAACAGACTGCCTGCCTTCCCGCATTTGGGACAAAAACTCCCATTGCTAGGGTGGATACAAAACCATCTCCTCATTATATACGAGTGTTAGCCAGACTCCTCCGTAGCTCTATAGACCTAATTTGGCCACAATAAGTGTGTTCGAGCGGATCACTTTTGTCAAGTCCATCGTTGGTCTTTCAAAGTGTGTTGAATTATGGTTAAAGAAATGGCCCAACATGTCAACTCCATGAACTTCACAAAAATCATGTGATCAAAGGACATGCAGCTTTTTATGAAGTCGCCTTCAAGTCACTGCAGTTGCTTCTCACCAACTGCACCATTCAGCCATTCAGCACCATTCCCACTGCATTGTGGGAGGCACTATTTGTTAACCATTTATTAGTGTGTTTTTGTTTGACCCTCAGGAAGGTGGCTAAAGATGTGACTGACACAGGAACCAACTTTGCCATGATTCTAAAAAATGAAAGAGATATTTGAGACCTCTCTCTAGCCATTTAATTGTACACAAGTTATGTTTTCAGTTTGTGAGTGTGTGATATGGGGGTGTAGAACAGGGAATGCGCCACAATTTTGTAGGAAACAGGTGGGGGGGTCTTTCGACTAGATAACACAGCCACAAAGTTAGATTCCACAGCTACAAAGTCAATAATGGCACAAAAAAATGCTTAATTTAGGGTTTGGGTTAGGCATAAGTTTAGCAGTTTGGTTAAGGTTAGGTTTAAAGTATAATTTTAGGAAGATAAATTGTAGAAATGGGTGGGGTTTAGCCCTAATTATGACTTTGTGGCTGTGCATCATCATCATGATGTGGCTGGTGACACTTTGCTTTATGAAAGTACAGTATCTTAACAATTTGACTGCTGACATGCATCAACAGTGGACTAATGAAAAAGATAACAAAAGACAGTATTTTGAGTGGATTTTCTCTTTTACTAGCAAAGACCCAGGTGGAGGTTCACCGCATTCAGTGTCCTACCTGAAATCAATCAGAGTGCACAAACAATTAATTCAAACGGACCAATAAACTCACAGTTCCAAGTCACATGATTGAAGTAATTCACTACTTCTAGGCTTTCACCTGTGTATTTTATGGCCTCAATATTTTTTGCAGTTGTAGTTTAGGAGTACAAGGATTAGGCTCAGCTAATGAGTGAAAAGTAGCGTCTGTAACTAAAACCTACAAAACACCCTGACCTTCAACATTTGGAATCCCCTGTTGCCCACAATCAGTGTCTTGTGGGCCACACCTGTATATATCCAACATCATTCTCAAGCTGAAAAGGTTGCTTCCCTTCCTCGAGGCCATGGCTAGTCTAAACGATTTTAGTGCGAGGTTTTACTCCTACAACAAGATGTACAGTTATGAAATGCGACTCCAGAGCTTTGCCGATTGGCCTTTTCGTGAGGAATGTCAATGCACACCTGAAATGGTAAGATGAAGAAACCACCATTCAGTATCGCACAATGTTTCCTGTCAGTGAGGATGCTGGGGTCACCTGTAACTCTCAAACTCTTCTCTGTATGTGGGGTGTTCAGTAGTTACATTTATACACTGTTGACTCCATGTGAACTACGCCATGTTTTAATGTTTAGAAATGTCAATCATTGCTTTCAAACCGGTTTTTGAAACGTGCTGATATGCTCATTTCATATCAGAGGAAAAAATATTTTAATTAAAGACCCACTTGCAGCAATTTTGCACAGCTCCACAAGCCGTGTGCCTCCAGTTGAGAAACTAAACTTCCTCCCCAGTTAAGATTACAAACAGGTGTTCGGAGCATGCTAGATGGCTAATTAGCACAGGAAGCTACCTATGTCTTCTGTAAATAAGCAATGTAACATGGAGATGTGGCCTTGTGGGAACACTAACCCTATAAAGATGTGTAGCATTAAAAATATATTTCTCACTGTTTCCAAAACTGGACTGCAAGTAACGAGTTCAGTTAGAGAAGCGTCGGGGCGCTTACCAAAACTCCCTCGCCAATATGCGCTAAAGACATTAGCGTCTGACTGGGGTAGGCTCACCTGATACCTTACATTTCAATGAATGTCATTCTGACCAGACCTAACTCGGAAATGACGGGCAGGGAGAAAAGAGGTCATGAAATGTAGGTCAAGCACTTATTTTCTACAGGAGAGAAATTATTCTTTTTTTTTTTTTTTTACATAGACATGAATCCGCCTTCTGACAACTACATAGATAACACCCTGGCCCTCTCCAATATGTCCCTGGTTGTGCAGGTTGATTATGATCCAACAACCAACTCATGATGCCCCTAGCTTTGAATCATAACTAGGACTAGTCTTGGGCAATTCAGTCACACACAGAATTTAGACTTCTCCATTGGATTATATTTGTTGGACCCTTATGAAAGCGGCTACACGTTAAGGCTATTGTGTAAACTGCTGTGATTGCATTTGAGCCCTTCCTGGCTGCCCAGGGGATGGATGTGTCCAATGTGAAGATTTTGCTAAAAAGGTGTTAGATTTTGTTTTGTCTGGTGCATTTTCTTCAGTCCTCCCTTGACCCTTACCCCTCCCTCTGCTTCTGGTGATAAACTGTGTGGTGACAGCTCCCTGCCATGTTACTTAACCCTGACACAGCCACACCACATAGTCAGGCCCCTACAATGTTACCACGTTGCTTAACCCTCAAACAGCCACAACCAACTTAGACTTGGCGGCGGGGGGGGGGTTCAATTTGATATGTATTTGTTGATGCCGTCATCCATTTCGTATGTTATGAATCATATGCATTTTCAAAATACAAATTCCAATTTGTTGCTTAAGTTAGCTAGGTGGTCTAAGGCACTGCTTCTCATTGCTAGAGATGTCACCACAGACCATGGTTCGATTCCAGGTTGTATCACAACTGGCTGTGATTGGGAGTCCCATAGGGCGGTGCACAACTGTCCCAGCATCTGCTGTGTCCAGGAATGTTTTGTGAGCACTGACTATATAAACAAACCCAGACAAAGTTGTAATAAGTCATCACAAACCTAATGTATTTAGAGACAGTGTACCGTTTATGTATTACTCTCAATGCTTTTACACAATGTAGAAACATATTTCACATGACTTTAATTTCAATGACAGCTATTTGTATCATCACTAACTTTTTTTATAATTCATGTATTTACAATGTTTACATAGGAGTTTCTAGGGCACAGCATGTGCTTCAGAAGTAGCTAGACTTCTTAGGCCCAGTATAGGCTATATCTTTAATAGATTTTGTATTTTTTTTTCTCCTAAACTTAAGTTGAGAGTATCAAGAAAAAATGTAAATTCAGCACTGCTAGGTGGCAAATTTTAGCCTAGGGGTTAGGGGTAGGTTTAGCTGAGTAGTTGTTTAAATGCTAAAGTTGTCTGTATTGATTGGCCTACCATGTGACCTAACCTACACTTAACCCTGACCACATCAGAAATGTCTACCAGTAGAATGGTGCGTTGGCTCATTTCATCTGGTACACATTCACTGGCTGCACCAGGTTGCCAGTTAAGGTACCTACAGCTAACCCTCAAACAGCCAGACAACTCCATCAGGCAGCCTGATGGGGATCTTATCTCCAGGAATTTTCCCTGACAGGACAAATCGTGCTCATTTTAGCTTTCTACCCATCATTGATACACACCTGATGGGCATCAGACCATAGGCCTATGTTAGATATATTGTGACCTGCCAGTGTCTATTTAAGGATGGAAAAGGGCAGGGTTTGTCCACTGCTCCGTTGTGACTTAACAGTGTGTTAAAGGTTGATGCTCCTTCTGAACATGTTACTTACCTGTATTTGCAGATGGCGACGGCAGGGTTCGTCCACTGCCCCAGTGTGAACGAGCCTGATGTGGCCTGCTGCTTCTTCTGTCTCAGAGAGCTGGAGGGCTGGGAGCCTGAGGACAACCCATGGTAAACTTGGTCCTTGCACTAGCGTTATTACTGGTCAGATAAAGCTCTGTCTGAATTGTTTAGGAAACCATCAAGTCCTCACCATTCACATTGGATTCAATAGCATTATCGTTCAGTAGAAACGCTGTACCATTTGACATGTTATGTTATCAGCAAAGCCTTTCAGTTGTCATGTTAAGTCTTAATGATCTACATGTCTCTGTCTGTCCTCTGTAGGTCTGAGCATATCAAACGGTCTCCTAACTGTGGCTTCCTGGCCATGAAGAAAGACTTTGGGGAGCTGACTGTGGCTGAGTTCTATCACCTGGAGCAGGAGAGACTGCGTATCTACATTGTACGTCACCAACCCTATGTATATAAACTCAGCAAAAAAAGAAACGTCTTCACTGTCAACTGCGTTTATTTTCAGCAAACTTCATGTGTAAATATTTGAATGAACATAAGATTCAACAACTGAGACAAACTGAACAAGTTCCACAGACTTGTGACTAACAGAAATTGAATGATGTGTCCCTGAACAAAAGGGGTCAGGGGGGGGGGGGGGGTCAAAATCAAGTCAGTATCTGGTGTGGCCACCAGCTGCATTAAGAACTGCAGTGGATCTCATGGACTGCACCAGATTTGCCAGTTGTTGCTGTGAGATGTTACTCTTCCACCAAGGCTCCTGCAGGTTCCCAGACATTTATTGGTGGGAATAGCCCTAGCTCTCACCCTCCGATCCAACAGGTCCCAGACGTGGTCAATGGGATTGAGATCCGGGCTCTTCGCTGGCCATGGCAGAACACCAACATTCCTGTCTTGCAGGAAATCACTCACAGAACGAGCAGTCTGGCTGGTGGCATTGTCATGCTGGAGGGTCATGTCAGGATGTGCCTGCAGGAAGGTTACCACATGAGGGAGGATGTCTTCCCTGTAACGCACAGCGTTGATTGCCTGCAATGATAACAAGCTCAGTCCGATGCTGTGACACACCACCCCAGACCATAACGGACCCTCCACCTCCAAATCGATCCCGCTCCAGAGTACAGGCCTCGGTGTAACATTCATTCCTTCAACGATAAATGTTAATCTTACATCACCCCTGATGAGACAAAACCGCAACTCATCAGTGAAGAGCACTTTTTGCCAGTCCTGTCTGGTCCAGCGATGGTGGGTTTGTGCCCATAAGCGACGTTGTTGCTGGTGATGTCTGGTGAGGACCTGCCTTACAACAGGCCTACAAGCCCTCAGTCCTGCCTCACCTCAGCCAATTGCGGACAGCCTCGGCACTGATGGAGGGATTGTGCATTCCTGGTGTAACTCGGGCAGTTGTTGTTGCCATCCTGTACCTGTCCTGCAGGTGTGATGTTTGGATGTACCGATCCTGTGCAGGTGTTACACGTGGTCTGCCACAGAGGACGATCAGCTGTCCATCTTGTCCCCCTGTAGCGCTGTCTTAGGTGTCTCGCAGTTCGGACCTTAATCTATTACCCTGGCCACATCTGCAGTCCTCATGCCTCCTTGCAGCATGCCTAAGGCGCATTCACACAGAAGAGCAGGGACCCTGGAGTCAGTAGAAAGGCCTCTTTAGTTTTCTTAACTGTGACCTTAATTGCCTACCTTCTGTAAGCTGTTAGTGTCTTAACGACTGTTCCACAGGTGCATGTTGATTAATTCTTTATGGTTCATTGAACAAGCTTGGAACAGTGTTTAAACCCTTTACAATGAAGATCTGTGAAGTTATTTGAATTCGTAAAAATCATCTTTGAAAGACAGGGTCCTGAAATGGACGTTTCTTTTTTTTCTGAGTTTCTGTGATGTTTTTTAAGACTTTTTTTCCCCCAATGGGAACATTTGTCTTGGCCACACCATACTGCCATATTAAGAATAAACATCATATACAGGTAACTGCCAAAATAATAGAAACTGCAGTTAATTATGGATACAGTTGTGGTTCTTGACTTAATTAGGTAATTAACATCCCATCATGCTTAGGGTCAGATGTAAAAATGCTGGGCAGACTATTTTGGCTTCCATGGCTAAGCCCCCATAGGATGACAATACAACGCTTCCACAGGGCACGAGTGGTCGCTGAATGGTTTGATGCGCATTAAACAATGTGTACCATATGACATGGGTGTCTCAGTCACCAGATCTCAACTCTAATGTAATGCTTATGGGAGATTCTAGCGCTGCGCCTGAGATTGCATTTTCCTCCAACAAAACACCAAATTATGTATTTTTGTGGAAGAATGGCATCGCATCCCTCCAATAGAGTTCCAGACACTTGTGAAATATATGCCAAGGTGCATTGAATCTGTTCTTGGTCGTGATGGCCCAACCCCCAATTTAAGACCCTTTGTTGGCGTTTCCTTTTTATTTTGGCAGTCACCTGTGTATTTATTTACCTGTAGATCTCATTCAAGGCAAATGCTTGATGTAGAGTACTTTGCCCTTGGAAGTTCTATGTAGACTCAGGCCTTCACTGAAAGTTATATTCTTTAGGTTTGAGCTGTATTTAATACTTGCTGTAGTGTTGCGGTCGTTTTTCAGTTTAATGTAGGCCTAAGCTGTTGTCATTTCTACTGTTGTAGAGGAAGACTATCCATTTGAAGATCGCCAATTTTCGAGATGAGGTGGAGAAAACCGTTAATTACATGAGGACGCTGTTTGATTCGGGATCTGTAATGTAGTTGTATATTTTAGCCTTGGGTGTTTTATCTGTAAATATTTTAGTGAATAAAGCTCTTCTATTTTCTACCGTGTTACATAATGTTTTAGAACTATTTGAATGCAGAATTGCATTTTACCACAAGGTGGTGCCTTCACACTGGTTGTATGTAGCCCCGTTTTCCAGTGGTGGGGAAAAAGTACCTGATTTGTCATACTTTAGTCATTTTCTATCTTTACTTTTACTCAAGTACTTTTACTTTATACCATTGCTGTTTTCCAACATTGTCAGACATGTAGGCTACTATAGCTCAGCTTCTCTAGCCCACATTCATAAAAGCATCTAGTTTGATGTGTTGCATTTAGACATTTTGCCTTTTTGATTAGAATGGGAAGATTGCATTGACAACTTTGATCTGATCCACATTGCTACTCTGAGATACTTTCTGGACCCTAACACCCCAGGGGCAAATTATTTCACTTTAAAAAAAGGCACAGATTAACGTTGAGTTTTCCTGAATATGAGACAACCAGTTTATTTTCAAACCTTGACCCTGGACAGATGGCCCCAAGCCCCTCCCTCTACACCAACTGTTGCTCTAGTAACATCTGTCACTTATAGGGGTGCGTTCAGCAGGGTGAGGGGTGTCCATGTCACTTGCATAGGGGTGTGGTGAGACGCAGGACACGAAGTGTGCACAGGGAGCTTAGGTGTTCCTGGAGAGGAAACGGTTGTAGCTGAATTGGCAGTTGGTTGTCACGGCAGCAGGAGATGCTGTAGGTGTGACTGTAGTATGTGTAAGGGGAGGAGGGTTTAGATGCTGTCCCACTGCCTTTCTGTAGTGGATTAATGTCTAATGCAACACACAGCCACTGAGCTCCGATCAGCTGCTTAATATCACTTTATCCAGTTGCTAGATTTGTCTTTTCTCTCATGTGATCTCACAATATAGTGGAACTTGTCTCTGTATTAGCCTACATTTCGAAAGACTTTTGAAGTCTTCTGTTAGGATGTAGGACTTCGTCAGCAATGACCTAGTATTATCTGCAGCTTCTTGCATTGTGTTTTACAATGTGATAACCTGTAAAACTACTAGCATAATAAAATGAAGCATACCCTAAAGTTAAAACTGCTGCAGCCACATTCCCTAATAATACAGGTATATTTGTTTCTAATTAATTCTCTGCTGCATTACTACAGTACTTTAGCACCACACAACTGCCGATTCATCCAGCAATGTACTACTGTTGCACCGCACCCTCTCCGAATAATCGATGCCCTCCACCTCTCAATGGATTTTAGGAACAATCCATCGCGTGCTCAATAGGCCTTGAAATCACCGTTTATGTGCTTCGAGTGCAAGAACAATGACGACATACGACCCTGCCGCGAGACTAACAGCACTTCTGGCGCTTTTAGCAGATTTAATATGCACGAGCAGAATTAAGAAAAACGACCACATAGGGGCGTGCTTAACTGTAGGCGTGTTATACCGTCAACAAAGTTGTAATTCTGCATTCAAAACGTATTTTACTTAAATTTGAAATCAATATCTGTGTTCCGTTTTATGTGTGAGCCTTGCACAGGGCCATCTGCGGGACGATGAGATGATAGCGCAGATAAAGCCGAGTCTGGCGACAGTCACTCGTCTGAAAGCGTTTAAAGGGATTATTTGGCACTGAGGAAGTTCCTCGCGTTGTTCCCCCATACACAACAATAATAAACCACTGAGCAATGTAATGAGTAAAACTTATATTTATTCATTTCGTTTTTTGGTAAAACCTGTCGCACGGGAGGTTGATGGAATTGTAAAAACAAACTTTTCTGAGGCCTACATGTGAGAATAAATCATTCTAAATTGGACAATTTCAATGGTTCCTTTAGGGGTCTCCTATGAATAATGAAATTATACCAATTCTCCCAAACTGTCTTACAAAATCCCTTTCTGCCCTCCCAGGTCGCACTGAATCTCCCAACCACCCGATTTATTTGTAAGGTTATTATACCCTCTGTCGGCTGAATCATGTTAATCATCAGGGGTGTGTCCCAAATGGCACCCTAATCCCTATATAGTGCGCTAGTTTTTACCAGAGCCCTGTTCAAAAGTAGTGCCCTACATGTAGAGTATGGTACCATTTGGGATGCCGCCCCAGACTTCTCCACGCAGCTGCCTCTAGAGCACATTAGCCAAGTTTTAATATTGACTGTGTATGCAAAGGTGATGGGGCGAACTGAACAATGAGATGAGGGGCTCTGGAAGCACAGGCCCAAATGATAGAGGTGTTTAGCCCACTATGCTGAAGTTCCTTATCAGGAGGATCAGTCCTCCATTACCCACTGGGCACAGAAGTCGGTTCAATGTCTAGTTTTGATTTGAGTTGTCAACTAACATGTATTCAACAAATGTTATGTCATTGGAATTAGGTTAGTTGGGTGGGGGGAAAAAAAGACTAAATGCCCCATTTAGAATTTTTGCAAATCCAATTTGTGTTCCATGTTGATTCAATTTCATATTTATTTTTTACTTGGAAACAATGTTGCTTCAAGTTTTTGCCCAGTGGTTAACCACCTCATTCCTATGCCAAAATCTTTACAGACTAAAAAAGCTTCCCTCTAGACTTTAGTCAGGCTCCCCAACATCAAAACTTAGCCAGGTCATTCAAGATTGACATCGAAATTGGATGTCTATTCACGTCCTGAAACCAGCTATCAGGACCAACCGTGAGTGCGATTCCCATCAAGTAGGTGTTGTGGAGGGGTGTAAATCCTTTGACTGGATCATAAAGTTGTGCTTGGACACTTATTTTGATTTTTTATAACCCTATGCCAAATGTTTCAGGTAAGGGTTAAGTGCCTACACTTAACCTTTAACTTGATGTTTGGGTAACTAGAACGATACAGAGCAGCAAGAGCAACAAAAACACTTTGAAATTTGATGTTTTGAGCAACTTCGAAATGTGACATTTTGGAGAACATACAGTTAAAGGCGAAAGTCTACATACACTTAGGTTGGAGTCATTAAAACTCGTTTTTCAACCACTCCACAAACTTCTTGTTAACAAACTACAGTTTTGGCAAGTTGGTTACGGCATCTACTTTGTGCATGACACAAGTCATTTTTCCAACAATTTTTTTTACAGACAGATTATTTCACTTATAATTCACTGTATCACAATTGCAGTGGGTCAGAAGTTTACATACACTAAGTTGACAGTGCCTTTTAAACAGCTTGGAAAATTACAGATTACTATGTCATGCTTTAGAAGCTTTTGATAGCCTAATTGACATCATTTGAGTCAATTGGAGGTGTACCTGTGGATGTATTTCAAGGCCTACCTTCAAACTCAGTGCGTCTTTGCTTGATATCATGGGAAAATCTAAAGAAATCAGCCAATACCTCAGAAAAAAGTTGTAGACCTCCACAAGTCTGGTTCATCATTGGGAGCAATACAATAAAGTGGTGATCCTAACTGACCTAAGACAGGGAATTTTTTACTATGATTAAATGTCAGGAATTGTGAAACTGCAGCTGCAAGTCTCTTGGGGTATGTCTCTATAAGCTTGGCACATTTAGCCACTGGGATTTTTGCCCATTCCTCAAGAAAAAACTGCTCCATCTCTTTCAAGTTGGATGGGTTCCACTGGTGTACAGCAATCTTGAAGTCATACCAAAGATTCTCAATTGGATTGAGGTCTGGGTTTTGACTAGACCATTCCAAGACATTTAACTGTTTCCCCTTAAACCACCCGTGTATTGCTTTACCAGTATGCTTAGGGTCATTGTCCTGCTGGAAGGTAAACCTCCGTCCCAGTCTCAAATCTCTGGAAGACTGAAACAGGTTTCCCTCAAGAATTTCCCTGTATTTAGCGCCATCCTTCAATTCTGACCAGTTTCCCAGTCCCTGCTGATGAACAACATCCCCACAGCATGATGCTGCCATCACCATGCTTCACTGTGGGGATGGTGTTCTCGGGGTGTTGGATTTGCGCCAGACATAGCGTTTCCCTTGATGGCCAAAAAAGCTAAATTTTAGTCTCATCTGACCAGAGTACCTTCTTCCAAATGTTTGGGGAGTCTCCCACATGCCTTTTGGCGAACACCAAATGTGTTTGCTTATTTTTTTTCTTAAAGCAATGGCTTTTTTCTGGCCACTCTTCCGTAAAGCCCAGCTCTGTGGGGTGAACGGCTTAAAGTGGTCCTATGGACAGATTTCTCCAATCTCCACTGTGGAGCTTTGCAGCTCCTTCAGGGTTATCTTTGGTCTCTTTGTTGCCTCTCTGATTAATGCCCTCCTCACCTGGTCTGTGAGTTTTGGTGGGCAGCCCACTCTTGGCAGGTTTGTTGTGGTGCCATATTCTTTCCATTATTTAATAATGGATTTAATGGTGCTCTGTGGAATGTTCAAAGTTTCTGATATTTATTTATAACCAAACCCTGATCTGTACCTCTCCACAACTTTATCCCTGACCTGTTTTGAGAGCTCATTGGTCTTCATGGTGAAACTTGCTTGGTGGTGCCCCTTGCTTAGTGTTGTTGCAGACTCTGGAGCCTTTCAGAACGTATGTATGTATTAATATTACTGAGATCATGTGACACTTAGATTGCACACAGGTGGACTTTATTTAATGAATTATGTGACTTCTGAAGGTAATTGGCAGCACCAGATCTTATTTAGGGGCTTCATAGTAAAGGGGTGAATATATAGGCACTCGCCACTTACCCGTTTTTGTTTTTTTACTTCACCAATTTGGACTATTTTGTGTATGTCCATTACATGAAATCCAAATAAAATCCATTTAAATTACAGGTTGTAATGCAACAAAATAGGAAAAATGCCAAGTCGGGTGAATACTTTCTCAAGGCACTGTACCTAAGTTAAAATTCTTTGAAGTACTACTTAAGTTGTTTTTGGGGGGTATCGTACTACTTATATTTTTTACAACTTTTACTTCACTACATTCCTAAAGAAAATGACTTTTTACTCCATACATTTTACTGGACACCCAAAAGTACTCATGTTTAATATGCATAGCAGGACAGGAAAATTATTTAAATCACACACTTATCAAGAGAACACCCCTGGTCATGCCTCTGATCTGACAGACTGTTGGAATGTGGCCCTGGCTATCAATAAATATTTTTTTTAAACAAGAAGATTGTGCTTTCTGGTTTGCTTTAATCGAAGGAATTTGAAATGCTTTATACTTCTCCTTTTAATACTTAATTATATTTTAGCAATTACATTTACTTTTGATACTTAAGTATAATTAAAACCAAATACTTTTACTAAAGATTTTACTGGGTGACTTTTACGTTAGTCATTTTCAATTGAGTCATCTTTACTTTTACTCAAGTATGACAATTGAGCACTTTTTCCACCAAAGACCACTGTTTTAGTTTGAGCGACACAGATTACAGCCCTTGATTAGTGGATGGGTGTGATCTATTCAGGCCCTTCTCTCTCTCTCTCCCTCCCCGTTCCCTTTCTCCCAAAACGCCTTGGGATATGCCCTTCTCCCCCAGGACTGCTAGTATGGCAGATGGAACCTCCTCCCACCGCTCACCCACCTCCCTCTCCCAGGACTCCCAGAAACAGTGCTGAGGCGCAGAAGGGAGATGGGATGGAGGTTGTGGTGTCTTTAGAGAACTGAATACTAAAATACTCTTGCCACCTTTGTTTAAAAGTGCTCTACCTCTACTGGTAGATGTAGAAGCCTCGAGGCAGAATCTCCCTTCTGTACACTTTTTGCCACTTTACTGTGATTTAAATCCATGAGCTGCCTCACGGGAATTGCAAAATGTATGTAAATATACTGAACAAAAATATAAACGCAACATGCAACAATTTCAAATATTCTACTAAGTTATATGAACTATAAGTCATTCAGTCAATTGAAATACATTCATTAGGCCCTAATCTACAGATGTCACATGACTGGGAATACAGATATGCATATGTTGGTCACAGATACCTTAAAAAAAAAAAAAAGTAGGTCGTGGATCAGAAAAACAGTCAGTATCTGGTGTGATCACAATTTGCCTCATGCAGCATGACACATCTCCTTCACATAGAGTTGATCAGGCTGTTGATTGGGCCTGTGGAATGATTTCCAACTCTTCAATGGCTGTGCCAAGTTACTGGAACACGCTGTCGTACCCGTTGGTATTGAGCATCCCAAACATGCTCAATCAGTGACATTTTCAGCTTTCAGGAATTGTATACAGATCCTTGCGACATGGCATCATGCTGAAACATGAGGTAATGGTGGTAGATGACAACGGGCCTCAGGATCTCGTCACGGTATCTCTGTGCATTCAAATTGCCCTTTGTAGTAACTTGACAGAGAATGCCCACAAACATGTCTATATTACTTTATTTTCAACCTAAGAAATAAAAGGTATACAGCCATCTAGAAACAGTACCAATACAGCAAAACGATACAGCCCAATCAACATGTGATAGTAGCGTTGTACAGATCCGACTCTGGGTGATGACCTCATCAAAGGGAAAAGTCATGGTCATTGCTATTAATGTGTGCATAGTTATTATTGGCAATCATACTATACTGCAGGTAAGTACAATACATATTCAATGTAATTATTTATATAGTATCCACACTATAACACCATTTATAAAATGCAATTGTGTTCGTTGTCCATAGCTTAGACCTGTCCATACCATATGCCCATCGCCACCATGGGGCACTCTGTTCACAACATTGACATCAGCAAACTGCTCGCCCACATGACGCCATACTCGTGGTCTGCGTTTGGGAGGCCGGTTGGACGTACTGCTAAATTCTCTAAAAATATGTTGTAGGCTCCGGTGGGCATTCCTGCAGTCATCATGCCAATTGCATGCTCCCTCAACTTGAGATATCCGTGGCATTGTGTTATATGACAACTGTACAGTTTAGTGGCCTTTTATTGTCCCCGGTACAAGGTGCACCTGTGTAACGATCATGCTGTTTAATCAACTTCTTGATATGCCACAGCTGTCAGGTGGATGGATTATCTTGGCAAAGGAAAAATGCTCACAGGGATGTAAACAAATGTGTGCACAAAATGATATAATTAAGATTTTTGTGCATATGGAACATTTCTGGGGATCTTTTATTTCAGCTCATGAAACATGGGACACACACTTTACATGTTGCGTTTATATTCTTGTTCAGTGTATAAAGGCTCAGTCTGTGCCCCACTTGCCCAAAATATCTTATCCAGTTGACTTTCTATTAGTAAATGTGTATGGAAAAATATCTTGACTGCACTTTCCCAATAACTCCTTGCAAACATGTGGTCTAACAGTTTGACTGCTGGCCCGAAATCAATCTAACTCTTTGTTTGAGACACCTCTTTTTACAGTACAGTAGGCCTACATGCATGTTAATGTGATGTCTATCACACAAGTCTCTTCTGCCAAAGTGCTGCAGTACGTATTTGGAGGAGCTGCAGTTGGTGTAGTGTGGAAATGTACAATTTTACGCCTCCAAATATGCGGTATATCTCCATATACAGTGCCTTCAGAAAGTATTCACGCACCTGGACTTTTTCCACATTTTGTTCCAAAGTGGGGTATTTAATTGTCTTTGTCATGACTTCCGCTGAAGATGGCTCCCCTGCCTGTTCAGGCGGTTAGTAGGCCGGTCGTCGTCACCGGCCTACTAACCGCCACCGATCCCTTTTTCGTTGTCTGTTTGTTTTGTCTTATTAGTTTCACCTGTGTCCTGTTGTATGTGCTTAATGGGCTTCCTTATTTAAAGTATGTGTACCCGCCCTTGTTTTGTGCGGGATTGATTTTGTGTTACGTGTGTGCGTTCGTGTTTTGGGTGGTCCATATCATTGTCCGCGGCCTGTGTTGTGGCTTGTTGTTTTGTGCCGCATTAAAGTGCACCTTTTCCCTGTGGAACTCTCTGAGCCTGATTCCTTCCTCACCCACCTAGTCCCGCGTGACAGAATCCCACACCACTCATGGAATCAGCAGGAGCTGCCGCACCTCCTCTCCCATCGATGGAGGAAAGGGTCCTCCATCATACCAGTATTCTCCACCGTATTGGATCGGCGATGGATCTGATGATGGAGAGGATGGATCGATGGGAGAGGAGTGGCCTTCCCACCTCATCTCCAGCACCCCCTCCACCAGCACCTCCTACCCCTGCTACCGCATCCGGCTCCGGGGCTCTTCGGCTGGCGCACCCAAGGGAATATGATGGGACGGCGGCTGGGTGTCAGGGGTTCCTCCTACAGCTTGAACTATGCCTGGTGACCGTTCGTCCTACTCCCTCAGGAGAGGAGAGCGTGAGCGTCCTCGTCTCCTGTCTGACGGGACGAGCCCTAGAGTGGGCAAACGCAGTGTCTGTTCCTTATCGATTCACCTGCGTTTCCAGTGGTGTTGGGAATTCCCTGGCTAGCTCAGCACAACGCGGTGATTTCCTGGAGACAGGGGGCTCTTAAAGGGGGGTCAGAGGAGTGTTCAGGCAGGTGTATAGGAGTTGCCGTTGGTGCGACTACGGTGGAGAGTCCAGACCAGGTTTCCACCGTGCGCATTCCCTCTGAATATGCCGATTTGGCTATCGCCTTCAGTAAAAGGAAGGCGACCCAATTACCACCCCATCATCGAGGGGACTGCGCAATAGACGTCCTGGAGAACGCTGCACTTCCTAGGAGTCACGTGTACCCATTGTCCCAGGAGGAGACAGTAGCTATGGAGACGTATGTTGCTGAATCGCTGGGACAGGGGTACATTCGGCCCTCCGTATCACCCGTCTCCTCAAGCTTCTTTTTTTGTGAAGAAGAAGGATGGAGGTCTGCATCCGTGCAATGATTATAGAGGTCTACATTCTATCACAGTGGGGTTTAGTTACCAACTACCTCTCATCGGGGTCAGGCGCGCTTCTTCACAAAACTGGACCTGAGGAGTGTGTATAATCAATCTGGTGCGTATCCGGGGAGGAGATGAGTGGAAAACCGCATTTAGTACTACATCTGGCCATTATGAGTACCGCGTCATGCCATATGGGTTGAAAAATGCTCCAGCCGTCTTCCAATCCTTCGTAGATGAGTTTCTCTGAGACCTGCTCGGGCAGGGAGTGGTAGTGTACATCGATGACAGTCCACAGACCCACTCCAAAAGGCTTTCGGCGCCATCATCGACTCAGTGGGTTATGTCCAACATGTCTCTGGACCTACTCACTGTCACAGTCATACTCGGGACCTAGTTTTGTCCCATGGAATAAATGTTGTGGATCTTAATGTTTTTCCTCATAATCCTGAACTATCGGACCACCATTTTATTACGTTTGCAATTGCAACAAATTATCTGCTCAGACCCCAACCAAGGACCATCAAAAGTCGTGCTATAAATTCACAGACAACACAAAGATTCCTTGATGTCCTTCCAGACTCCCTCTGTCTACCCAAGGACAAAAATCAGTTAACCACCTAACTGAGGAACTCATTTTAACCTTGCGCAATAACCTAGACGCAGTTGCACCCCTAAAACCTAAAAACATTTCTCATAAGAAACTAGCTCCCTGGTATACAGAAAATACCCAAGCTCTGAAGCAAGCTTCCAGAAAATTGGAACGGAAATGGCGCCACACCAAACTGGAAGTCTTCCGACTAGCTTGGAAAGACAGTACCGTGCAGTATCGAAGAGCCCTTACTGCTGCTCGATCATCCTATTTTTCCAACTTAATTGAGGAAAATAAGAACAATACGAAATTCCTTTTTGATACTGTCGCAAAGCTAACTAAAAAGCAGCATTCCCCAAGAGAGGATGGCTTTCACTTCAGCAGTAATAAATTCATGAACTTCTTTGAGGAAAAGATCATGATTATTAGAAAGCAAATTACGGACTCCTCTTTAAATCTGTGTATTCCTTTTAAAGCTCCGTTGTCCTGAGTCTGCACAACTCTGCCAGGACCTAGGATCAAGAGAGACACTCAAGTGTTTTAGTACTATATCTCTTGACACAATGATGAAAATAATCATGGCCTCTAAACCTTCAAGCTGCATACTGGACCCTATTCCAACTGAACTACTGAAAGAGCTGCTTCCTGTGCTTGGCCCTCCCATGTTGAACATAATAAACGGCTCTCTATCTAAAGTGGCAGTAATAAAGCCTCTCTTGAAAAAGCCAAACCTTGACCCAGAAAATATAAAAACTATTGGCTTATATCGAATCTTCCATTCCTCTCAACATTTTTAGAAAAGGCTGTTGCGCAGCAACTCACTGCCTTCCTGAAGACAAACAATGTATACGAAATGCTTCAGTCTGGTTTTAGACCCCATCATAGCATTGAGACTGCACTTGTGAAGGTGGTAAATTACCTTTTAATGGCATCAGACCGAGGCTCTGCATCTGTCCTTGTGCTCCTAGACCTTAGTGCTGCTTTTGATACCATCGATCACCACATTCTTTTGGAGGTTTTGAAAACCCAAATTGGTCTACACGGACAAGTTCTGGCCTGGTTTAGATCTTATCTGTTGGAAAGATATCAGTTTGTCTCTGTGAATGGTTTGTCCTCAAACAAATCAACTGTAAATTGCGGTGTTCCTCAAGGTTCCGTTTTAGGACCACTATTGTTTTCACTATATATTTTACCTCTTGGGGATGTCATTCAAAAACATAATGTTAACTTACACTGCTATGCGGATGACAGCTGTACATTTCAATGAAACATGGTGAAGCCCCAAAATTGCCCTCGCTAGAAGCATGTGTTTCAGACATGAGGAAGTGGATGGCTGCAAACTTTCTACTTTTAAACTCGGACAAAATAGAGATGCTTGTTCTAGGTCCCAAGAAACAAAGAGATCTTCTGTTGAATCTGACAATCAATCTTAATGGTTGTACAGTCGTCTCAAATAAAACTGTGAAGGACCTCTGCATTACTCTGGACCCTGATCTCTCTTTTGAAGAACATATGAAGACTGTTTCAAGGACAGCTTTTTTCCATCTACGTAACATTGCAAAAATCAGAAACTTTCTGTCCAAAAATTATGCAGAAAAATGTATCCATGCTTTTGTCACTTCTAGGTTAGACTACTGCAATGGCTCTACTTTCCAGCTATCCGGGTAAAGCACTAAATAAACTTCAGTTAGTGCTAAATACGGCTGTTAGAATCCTGACTAGAACCAAAAAATTTGATCATATTACTCCAGTGCTAGCCTCCCTACACTGGCTTCCTGTCAAGGCAAGGGCTGATTTCAAGGTTTTACTGCTAATCTACAAAGCATTACATGGGCTTGCTCCTACCTATCTCTCTGAATTGGTCCTGCCGTACATACCTACACGTACGCTACGGTCACAAGACGCAGGCCTCCTAATTGTCCCTAGAATTTCTAAGCAAACAGCTGGAGGCAGGGCTTTCTCCTATAGAGCTCCATTTTTATGGAATGGTCTGCCTACCCATGTGAGAGACGCAAACTCGGTTTCAAGCTTTAAGTCTCTACTGAAGATTAATCTCTTCAGTGGGTCATATGATTGAGTGTAGTATGGCCCAGGAGTGTGAAGGTGAACGGAAAGGCTCTGGAGCAATGAACCGCCCTTGCTGTCTCTGCCTGGCCGGTTCCCCTCTTTCCACTGGGATTCTCTGCCTCTAACCCTATTACAGGGGCTGAGTCACTGGCTTACTAGGGCTCTTTCATACCGTCCCTAGGAGGGGTGCGTCACTTGAGTGGGTTGAGTCACTGATGTGATCTTCCTGTCTGGGTTGGCACTCCCCGTTGGGTTGTGCCATGGCGGAGATCTTTGTGGGCTATACTCGGCCTGGTCTCAGGATGGTAAGTTGGTGGTTGAAGATATCCCTCTAGTGGTGTGGGGGCTGTGCTTTGGCAAAGTGGGTGGGGTTATATCCTTCCTTTTTGGCCCTGTCCGGGGGTGTCATCGGATGGGGCCACAGTGTATCCTGACCCCTCTGTCTCAGCCTCCAGTATTTATGCTGCAGTAGTTTATGTGTCGGGGGGCTAGGGTCAGTTTGTTATATCTGGAGTACTTCTCCTGTCCTATCCGGTGTCCTGTGTGAATTTAAGTATGCTCTCTCTAATTCTCTCTTTCTCTCTTTCTCTCTCTCGGAGGACCTGAGCCCTAGGACCATGCCTCAGGACTACCTGACATGATGACTCCTTGCTGTCCCCAGTCCACCTGGCCGTGCTGCTGCTCCAGTTTCAACTGTTCTGCCTGTGATTATTATTATTTGACCATGCTGGTAATTTCTGAACATTTGAACATCTTGACCATGTTCTGTTATAATCTCCACCCGGCACAGCCAGAAGAGGACTGGTCACCCCACATAGCCTGGTTCCTCTCTAGGTTTCTTCCTAGGTTTTGGCCTTTCTAGGGAGTTTTTCCTAGCCACCGTGCTTCTACACCTCCATTGCTTGCTGTTTGGGGTTTTAGGCTGGGTTTCTGTACAGCTCTTTGAGATATCAGCTGAGGTACGAAGGGCTATATAAATAAATTAGATTAGATTTGATCTAGTCTGCCACACGCGTGGCGCACGTGTCTCTGGTGCGTAGTAAGGTTCTTGGGCGACTGCTGGAGCATGACCTGTATTGCAAGGCCGAGAAATGTGTGTTCTTCAAACAGGCCGTTTCCTTCCTGGGTTATCGTATTTCCACCTCCGGGGTGGTGATGGAGTGTGACCGCGTTACAGCCGTGCGTAATTGGCCGACTCCGACCACGGTGAAAGAGGTGCATCAGTTTTTAGGGTTTGCCAATTACTACCGGAGGTTTATCCGGGGTTTTGGTCAGGTGGCTGCTCCCATTACCTTACTGCTGAAGGGAGGACCGGTGCGCTTGCGTTGGTCAGCAGAAGCGGGCAGAGCTTTGTCGTCTGAAAGAACTGTTCAGCAATGCGCCCGTGTTGGTGCATCCGGACCCCTCTTTAGCGTTCATAGTGGAGGTGGACGCATCCGAGGCGAGGGTCGGGGCCGTGCTGTCCCAGCGCTCGGGCGTGCCACCAAAGGTCCGCCGGACCGAGCTTCCTCGAAAAGAAGGCACAAGGGCGGAGCTTTAGAGGGAGATACTGGTGGCCCACGTTGGCTAAGGACGTGAGATTTTATGTCTCCTACTCGGTGTGCGCTCAGAGCAAGGCTCCTCGACACTTGCCTAGAGGGAAGTTACATCCCCTCCCCGTTCCACAACGGCCGTGGTCACACTTATCGGTGGACTTTTTTACCGGCCTTCCCCCGTCCCAGGGAAGTACTACGATCCTGGTCATTGTGGATCGGTTTTCTAAGTCCTGCCATCTCATCCCGTTGCCCGGTCTCCCTACGGCCCTGCAGACTGCGGAGGCCTTGTTTACCCATGTCTTCCAGCACGGGAGGAGGACATAGTTTCTGATCGGGGCCCCCAATTCACGTCCAGAGTTTGGAGGGTGTTTATGGAGAGACTGGGGGTCTCGGTCAGCTTGACCTCGGGTTTTCACCCCGAGAGTAATGGGCAGGTGGAGTGCGTAAACCAGGATGTGGGCAGGTTTCTGCGGTCATATTGCCGGGACCGGCCTGGTGACTGGGCGAGGTATGTTCCTTGGGCTGAGCTCGCTCAGAACTCCCTCCGCCACTCTTCAACGAACATGTCCCCTTTTGAGTGTGTGTTGGGTTACCAGCCGGTCCTGGCCCCATGGCATCAGAGTCAGACTGAGGCTCCTGCGGTAGAGGAATGGGTACAGCGCTCCAAGGAAAGCGGGAAAGCCGTCCGGGAGTCGCTGAGACTGGCGGGGGAACGGCAAAAGAGGATGGTGACCAGCACCGCAGTGTCCCCCTGTGTTCGCATCGGGGGACCGGGTCTGGCTCTCGACCCAAAACCTGCCCCTCCGCCTGCCCTTCCGGAAGCTGGGGCCGCAGTGTGTGGGGCCATTTAAAGTCCTGAGGAGAATAAACCAGGTGTGTTACAGGTTACAACTTCCTAGGTATTATCGTATTAACCCCTCGTTTCATGTGTCTTCTCAGGCCGGTGGTGGCTGGTCCCCTTCAGGAAGGTGATGTGCCTGAGGTCCCTCCGCCCCCTCTGGACATCGAGGGGTCCCCGGCGTACACAGTACATGGCATTCTGGACTCGAGATGCTGGGTGAGGGGCCTACAGTACCTCGTGGACTGGGACTGGGAGGGGTACGGTACGGAGGAGAGGTGCTGGGTACCGGTGGGTGACATTTTGGATCCTTCTCTCCTGAGAGACTTCCATCGCCTCCACCCGGATTGCCCGGCACCTCGCCCTCCGGGTCGCCCTCGAGGCCGGTGGCGGCACGCTGTGGGAGCCGCGCGTCAGGGGGGGGGGGTACTGTCACAACTTCCGCCGAAGTTGGCTCCCCTGCCTTTTCGAACGGTGCTCGGCAGTCGTCGTCATCGGCCTACTAGCCGCCACCGATCCTTTTTTCATTGTCTGTTGGTTTTGTCTTATTACTTTCACCTGTGTCCTGTTGTATGTGCTTGATGGACACACCCTGTGTTTTGGGTGGTCCATATTATTGTTCACGCCCTGTGTTGTGGCTTGTTGTTTTGTGCCGCATTGAAGTGCACCTTTTCCCTGTGGAACTCTCTGCGCCTGATTCCTTCCTCACTCACCTAGTCCCGCGCTACAGTCTTTAAAGATTGAATTGTATTTTTTGGGTGAACGATCTACACAAAATACTAGTTCAAAGACAGGCTGCAGGTAGCCTAGCGGTTAAGGGCGCTGGGCCAGTAACCAAAACGTCACTGGTTGGAATCCCTGAGCCAACTAAGTGAAAAATCTGTTGATGTGTCCTAGATCAAGGCACTTAACCTTAATTGCAATGGTAAGTCACTCTGGATAAGAGAGTCTGCTAAACTAAAATGTAATTGTAAGGAATTCTAACGTTTGTAAAATGTTCATGAGGGCCTGTTGTCCGGACCTCTGGCAGACTCTATGGGGGTGGGACAGGGTGCAATCCTCGGACTGACTCTTTTCTCTGTATACATCAGTGATGATAGCTCTTGCTGCTGGTGATTCTCTGATTCACCTCTACGCAGACGACACCATTCTGTATACTTCTGGCCCTTCTTTGGACACTGTGTTAACTAACCTCCAGATGAGCTTCAATAACATACAGCTCTCCTTCCGTGGCCTCCAACTGCTCTTAAATGCAAGTAAAACATAATGCATGCTCTTCAACCGGTCGCTGCCCACACCTGCCCGCCCGTCCAGCGTCACTACTCTGGACGGTTCTGACTTAGAATATGTGGACAACTACAAATACCTAGGTGTCTGGTTAGACTGTAAACTCTCCTTCCAGACTCACATTAAGCATCTCCAATCCAAAATTAAATCTAGAATCTGCTTCCTATTTCGCAACAAAGCATCCTTCACTCATTCTGCCAAACGTACCATCGTAAAACTGACTATTCCGCCGATCCTTGACTTTGGCGATGTCATTTACAAAATAGCCTCCAACACTCTACTCAGCGAATTGGATGCAGTCGATCACAGTGCCATCCGTTTTGTCACCAAAGCCCCATATACTACCCACCACTTCGACCTGTATGCTCTCGTTGGCTTGTCCTTGCTTCATATTCGTTACCAAACCCATTGGCTCCAGGTCATCTACAAGTCTTTGCTAGGTAAAGCCCCACCTTATCTTAGCTCACTGGTCACCATAGCAGCACCCACCCGTAGCATGCGCTCCAGCAGGTATATTTCACTGGTCACCCCCACAGCCAATTCCTCCTTTGGCCGCCTTTCATTCCAGTTCTCTGCTGCCAAAGACTGGAACGAACTGCAAAAATCACTGAAGCTGGAGACGCATATCTCCCTCACTAACTTTAAGCACTAGCTGTCAGAGCAGCCCACAGATTACTGCACCTGTACATAGCACATTGGTAAATAGCCCATCCAACTACCTCATCCACGTACTGTTATTTATTTTGCTCCTTTTCACCCCAGTATCTCTACTTGCACACTCATCTTCTGCACATCTATCACTCTAGTGTTTAATTGCTATATTGTAATTATTTTGCCACTATGGCCTATTTATTGCCTTACCTCCCTTATCCTACCTCATTTGCACACACTGTACATAGACTTTTTATATTGTATTATTGACTCTATGTTTGTTAATTCCATGTGTAACTCTGTGGTGTTTGTGTCGCACTGCTTTGCTTTATCTTGACCATGTCGCAGTTGTAAATGAGCTTGTTCTCAACTAGCCTACCTGGTTAAATAAAGGTGAAATAAAATACAAATAAAAAATAAAATGCTAATATATCTTGATTAGATTCAACTTATTATAACTTATTCAACTTATCGCCTTTGACAGCGATTACAGCTGTGAGTCTTTCTGGATACGTTTCTGGATACGTTTCTATAACTTTCCTGGAACTCCAGTGTAGATTTGTTTTTAGGTAATTGTCCTTCCGAAAGGTGAATTCATCTCCCAGTGTCTAGTGGAAAGCAGACTGAACCAGGTTTCCTCTAGGATTTTGCCTTTGCTAAGCTCCATTCCGTTTTCTTTTTTTTTGCCGGGAAAACTCCCCAGTCCTTAACGATGACAAGCATAACCATAACATGATGTAGCCACCACTATACTTTAAGATATGGAGACTGGTATTCACAGTAATGTGTTGTATTGGATTTGCCCCAAACATAACGTTTTGTCCTGAATACAAAGTGTTAATTGCATTGCCACATTTTTTTGCATTATTACTTTAGTCCCTTATTGCAAACAGGATGCATGTTTTGGAATATTTTTATTCTGTACAGGCTTCCTTCTTTTCACTCTGTCAATTAGTTTAGTATTGTGGAGTAACTACAATGTTGTTGGTCCATCCTCAGTTTTTTCCTATCACAGCCTTTAAACTCTGTACCTGTTTTAAAGTCACCATTGGCCTCATGGTGAAATCCCTGAGTGGTTTCCTCCCTCTCTGGTAAGTGAGTTAAGAAGGATGCCTGCATCTTTGCAGTGACTGGGTGTTTTAATACACCATCCAAAGTGTAATTAGTAACTTCATCATGCTCTAAGGGATATTCAACGTCTGTTTTTCTTTTTTCTTTTTTTTACCCATCTAACAAAAGCTACCAATAGATGCCCTTCTTTGAGAGGCATTGGAAAACCTCCCTGGTCTTTGTGGTTGAATCTGTGTTTAAAATCCACTGCTCGACTGAGGGACCTTTACAATTATCTGTATGTCTGGGGTACTGAGATGAGGTAGTCATTCAAAATCATTGTACACAGGCCTCCTGAATGGCGCAGCGGTCTAAAGCACTGCATCACTACAGACCCAGGTTCGATACCAGGCCGTGTCACAACCGGATGTGACTAGGAGTCCCATAGGGTGGCGTGGTCCGGGTTAGGGAAGGGTTTGATCATGAAGGTTTGATTTAAACACGGAGAGTAGGAGGCAGTAGCTCCCTCCTCATTTTGACCTTTTTAGACGCCACCAAGGGGACACTGAGATTGCGATGATAACGAGCGTGCAGAGGTCAAAGGTCCACGGTAGTACAGTGTGTCTTCCCCTGTGTAAGGCAGATTCCGTGGGACTTAGTCTTTCCCCCGGGATAGCCTGTATGCTGCTATATTCAGCCTCAGTCAATAGCTAATAGAGAAAGCTGAGCCCTGGTTTTCATAACACCCAGTTCCTGTACAGAGACAGATATACCAACAACAAAACGGTCTGACAAACTTTTTCAAGGAAAATGTAATGGTTGTCTTCAAAGAAAATGTATTCAAAACATGCAAATAAGGCTAACATTTCAGTTCAAAATAATCACACAAACTCCCATTAACACACATCCACGCTCCCTCTATCCTTTTCTGATTACTACACGGGGCTCAGCTTTCAGTCTGGCAGAGCGAGCATATGTGCATGGCTTTCATTTCTATTGTATTCAGTCTGTGTGCCAGTGTGTGTTTGTGTTTTAGCGAGAGATGGAGAGGGAGGGAGAGAGACGGGAACAAGGACCCATCTGTCAGAGTGGCGTGGAACTGCCCCCCCCCCCCCCCCCCCCCCCCTCTAAATCCATCCCAAGGGGGAAGAGGAAAGACAACTCACTTGTGGTAGTTTTTTGTTGTTGTGAGGATGGGGGGCCCGATGACGACAATCATAACAACAAAAGCAGCATTAAAAACCTAATATAAACTCAAACCATCAAAGCTCCTTTCCTTGCCCACCTGAGTGTGCCATTTTGTTATTGGCAGATTCACCTAATATTTGTTTTCTTCTCATATTTGTCCAACTGGATATTTTAATCACAGCATTGGAGCAGGCAGGAGGGACAGAATGCCCCCCCCCCCCCCCCCCCCCCCCCCCGCTGAGGACTGTGGGAAGTTAAGGAACACTACTATTCATAATTCCCAGAGCTACTGTTCCCGGAGCAGGCTGCAAGTGTGATGACTGGCATGGAGGCAGGGGTTACCTGGGGGAACGTGGTTACCTCGGAGACAGGGGTTACCTGGGGGAATGTGGTTACCTCGGAGACAGGGGTTACCTGGGGGAATGTGGTTACCTCGGAGACAGGGGTTACCTGGGGGAATGTGGTTACCTGGGAGACAGGGGTTACCTGGGGGAACGTGGTTACCTCGGAGACAGGGGTTACCTGGGGGAATGTGGTTACCTGGGAGACAGGGGTTACCTGGGGGAATGTGGTTACCTGGGAGACAGGGGTTACCTGGGGGAATGTGGTTACCTGGGAGACAGGGGTTACCTGGGGGAACGTGGTTACCTCGGAGACAGGGGTTACCTGGGGGAATGTGGTTACCTGGGAGACAGGGGTTACCTGGGGGAATGTGGTTACCTGGGAGACAGGGGTTACCTGGGAGAAGGGTTATCTGGGGGAACGTGGTTACCTGGGAGAAGGGTTATCTGGGGGAATGTGGTTACCTGGACAGGGGTTACATGTGGGCTGTGATATTTAGAGGGAGCAGAGAAGTGCACATGACAGACACTGAGTCTGGTTACACATAGGTTGACAAACACACATGGGGACAGCTTGGGACTATAGGGTTCTGTCTGCAATTCTGTCAACATGTAGTTATTGACATAGCCTTGTTCTGTTCAATGTTCTCTACCTATATGGCACTCTAAATAACCCAATTCATGTTAAGTTCAAAATATTACAAGATGAAAAATTGCTGACATTCAAGCCAATGAGGGTTTTGAACTTTAAAGCCATTTATCTCGGAATCATCTTTTTGCAGATAGAACCTTAGAACCACTCTCTCGATAGGACGATGCGGTGCACCCAAGCACGTGCAAACACTCAGAAACCAAACCGTTCCATCCCCACTCTATCCATTCGCCCCCATGGCAATGCGCTGATGAGGAATGAAAAGGCCATGTGAGTATGGACGTTATTCCATTATCTCAGTGCTGTTTCAGCACGAGATATCAAGTGAGGCAGGCGTACCCCCCCCCCCCCCCCCCCCCTCCATATCTGACCATCTGTCCATCCAATGATCTATAGAGTCCTATATCCTAGCCCGGCAACTTAGTGTCATGGGATTTTAAAATTCTCATTTTACTCAATCATGCTGCAATATGTAATCTTTACAACATCTAAAAGATCAAGCATTGTTTTAAATCTGTAGGCCTACAGTGTGGACTGTCTGCATGAGACATGGTAAGCATAAGTTGTCTGTCTATGAAAAGTGACAAATGCATAGCTTACTTTTACCTGTGGCATGGAGAACATAAGTTAGAGAGGAAACTGAGATGTAAAGATGTAAGTTAGTTTTTTTCGATGAGAGAGAGAGGCAAGAAAGCCCGGGAGCCGACTCACAAGCACAGATGTGATCCTCATGCAGCACAATGGGATCAATGCGGGGCACGTGCGACCCGCAAGCCTGGTCTGTCAATGGCATCCGACCACAATAGAGCCCCTACTGCGTCGCGGCTCGCCACGCACGGGTACATCACATGATGCGCGTTTGTTATGACTCGGATGTTGTGAAATTGCAAAAAGAAACGGATCTCAGACTAAATTATGCTAGGGGCAGGCAGGAATTATGTGTGCAAACAGGTTTAAGTGTTTAAAGGACTTTTAAAACGTTTCATTAAACGTTTAAAATACCATCGCAAAGCATCCCCAATTTAAACATTAATTTGCTTGTTCCACTTATTAGCCCCATATACCCTACTCCCCCGTCTCTGTGCCCAGGAACAGTTGGAAGAGTCAAGCAGCACATAAGTTATCTGATTTCATCCGTTTGGTGTGCCAGAATAACTTTTTTTGTTTTATATATATATATATATATTTTCATATCTTGTGGGGAGATGCCTTGCGTGTTAGTACATTACATTTGAATGGGTTATTGCGTTCTCTGGCATTGTGTTGCCCCTTTATACATTGAAATGTTCAGTCTTTTTTATATATATATATAGATGTGTGTGTGTGTGTGTGTGTGTGTGTAAAAATAAAAGTTGTAAAACGAAAACAAAGTAGATTTGATATAAAACTCAACTTTTTTATTTTCTCAAACTGATAGGCCCTATTATTTTCCGTCAGATATGATTACGTCTTGAGTTGCATATCAAATCTACTTTATTTTCGTTTTACAACTTTTATATATATATAAAAAGTATGATATTACGAGAGCGTTCTGGCACACCAACCGGTTGAAATCAGATAACTTATGTGCTGCTTGACTCATCCAACTGTTCCTGGGCACAGAGACGGGGGAGTAGGGTATATGGGGCTAATAAGTGGAAGAAGCAAATTAATGGACGGGTGAACAACGCATACACCTGCTCTTACCACACCAAGCTGCCAAAATCACTTACACATACCGCGATGGATGAGCGTCCCTTCCTCAGACTGTGCGTAATTAAAATATCCGAAACGCTTTGTAACATGATTCCAACACATGATGCGGTCATCCAAGCGTTCTAATTTAATGAATACTTAAAGTATTGTGCAGAATGAGCTCCGCCAATTGATTAGGAAAGGTAATTACAAATTGGGTTACAGCACAACCGTAGCTATAGACTTCTCACATTTCCAATATACATCTTAATTGAGACCCAAATCCTCCTTTTACAATGCATTGAATTGCAAAATAAATCTCATGGTTGCCTATTTCAATCTATGAGATATGCAATAATATTTTGAAATGGGGAAAAATAATAATGTGACAATTTTGGACAAATGGTATTGTGTAAAATAATTATGGAATTGTGGACATTTTCTAAAACTCTCTCACTCACACACACACACACACACACACACACACACATTGGTGACGCATGTACGGTTGTTTGGACCGGACACTTTGGGCTCGAGCCCGCCACGCGCGTTTGGCATTATGGGTGAGGCGCACGTGGGAGGGGCCAGTCAATCTCCTAAAGGCTAAACTCCGACATATTCGTGCCAGTCGGAGATGAAAGTCTCAGGCTCACTGATGGATAATTGAGGGAAAGAAAGCGAACTTGGAAAAGACTGTGACACTGTGCGCAACAGAAAGAAACGGTTGAGTTAAATCATTTTCGTTGGTATTGGGACTTTGGAAGTTAGCCAGACGTCTGACAAATTTGGAAGTGCAAGTTGTAAACAGGTGAGTTTTTTAATGTTATAAAATAAATGACTTTCATGTGGTCTTGTTCCAGATCATTTAGGATTGATCACAGAGGATTTCTGCAATGGGTGCCAACAGATACAAATAACTGAAACTGCATTTATATTCATTTATTTACTGTTTTCTATAACAGGAAAATCAATTAATGAAGATGACATTCTTCATAATCGTCCTATACCAATGCCACCAAAAAACGAAACTATAATGCATTATCGGATCATATCAACAAGAAAGTGAGACCGCTAACTGTATTGGCGGAAAATAGACAGTATGTTATGGTTTCTATTTTACCATATGCAATAGGCTACTATTGTCGGTGTCAAATACAGTTAGCCTACAATTGTAGGAAACTGTCGCACTTTTACGCACGGCTTCTCAGTCAGTAACTAGGACAACGTAGTTTTAAAACAATAATGTCTGCTCTTAAGCAGGGATTTGGGCTATTTGGATTCTGGTATGTTTGAGAAAGTTCACCCGAGTCCACAATTAACGTTTTATATCCTTTGGACTCAGAAATCAATCTCGTCAAGTGGCATTTTTTATAACAATTGCTAGAAAAATTGGATTTAAAATGGTATTGATTCCGCTCAGCAAATCAAATCTAGCTGTTAATGCAGAATATATTTGTTCCCGTGTTTGTTCAGTCGTCTATATACCCTCAATTTAATCTGCTGGACAAATCCCTTCGTGTCCCAGATTGACAGTGTCTTCAAAATCACGACATCAACAGCAGGGAACCACCGAGTTTAGCCCCAAAGTGTCTCACATTAGATCGACTACCAACGACAGAATTATACTGCTTACTGGAAATTGAACACATTTTCCTCAATTATATTTCTGTCAGAGTTGAGAGATGTTCTGTATCTGCTCAAATATTCATCCATTCGGTGGGATGGAAAATGTGCTTCCTGGGCTTGTTTGCGCTGTCCACACAGCAGGTCTGAAAGGATTATCTCATGTCTAGGCAACCAATATAATGGGAACAGTAAATAGGTCGACTCATTTCAATAATACTTAGCCTACTACATTAGGGATGGTGGTGCCATCCTTAATTATCCATCTCAAAATGTCTGCTCATTTCAGCTCTGTCCTGATTTCTATGGCAAACAGGAAACAATGTGCTTGATCAAATATGTGTTTTTTATTTCTTCAGATCACAATGTCTAAACGTGGAGAGGTGTCTGAGCTGGTCAGTTCCCTGGGCTGGCTAGAGGAGGACATGAGCTCCCAGGATGGAGAGGGAGGTCTAGAGATGGGGGGCCGCTATAGCCTGGGCCCTGAGGGCCTCGGAAGCATTGGGCATGGCAGCGAAGGCATTGAGGATCAGGAGGAGGAAGACATTTATAATGATGGTGATGAGGAGGCTGGAATGGACGGAGAGAACGAGGCTCCAAAACGGAGGGGCCCCAAGAAGAAGAAGATGACCAGAGCCAGACAGGAGAGGTTCAAGGCGAGACGCAGCAAAGCCAATGCCCGCGAACGCTCCCGCATGCACGGCCTAAACGATGCACTAGAAGTGTTACGCAAGGTCATGCCCTGCTACTCCAAGACCCAGAAACTGTCCAAGATCGAGACCCTGCGGCTGGCCCACAACTACATATGGGCCCTGTCTGAGGTGCTGGAGAGCGGTCAGTCCCCAGAGAGCCACGGCTTCATAGAGATGCTGTGTAAAGGCCTGTCCCAGCCCACTAGCAACCTGGTGGCTGGGTGTCTCCAGCTGGGGCCTTCAGCCCCCTTGATGATCAACAAGCTGGATGAGAAGCCCTGTGGCGCTCTGGGAGTCGGGGGTGGTCTAGGGGGCCAGCCTTGTGGTCATCAACCACTGAGTGGTCACTACCCCTCTACGGGCCTGCCTAGCCCTCCCTACGGTTCACTGGAGGCCTCCCACCTACTCCACATGAAAAGCTTCAAGGGAGTGCCCTACGAGCAGCACCCCTCCCCTAAAGATTGTAGTAGCAATGGCACCCCCCCTTACGACGGGCCCCTCACTCCTCCCCTCAGCATCAGCAGCAACTTCACCCTGAAGCAAGAGCCCTCCCCCCACGAGGCTGAGAGGAACTACCCCTCCCACTACCTCTCGTCCCTTCCCCATTACCCCCCCACCTCTCTGGGCGGGCTGCCAGGGCCTCAAGCCTACCTCTTCCAGGCCTCACGCTACGAACTGCCCCTAGACATCCAGGCATTCGACTCCTTCCCTCCACCACACATGATCGCCTCACAGATGGGCACCATCTACAGTGAGTGAAGGGGAAAGTGAAGCTGCGTGGCCAGGGGAGAGATCTGTACAGAGCCCTGCCTCTGGTCCTGCAATCCTGCTGCCCATACGTATAGGCCCGTGACTCTATGAATTACTGTATAGAGAGACAACGATATGACATTTACACGGTCTGCTATCTTACTCTGGGAGACTGTAGAATGCTCAGAGAGAGACTCAACTCAACCTAACTGATCATAAAGAACTACTGAAAAGATAAAGATACACCCTTAATATTATTACTCATTTATTCTCATTGTTTATTGTTTCTATTTCTGTCTGGATAAGTCCTCCCCCAGTTCCTATTACAGGCTATGTAGCTATAATACTTGTTATTGTTTACCAAATCAGATATCCAGGTATATGCACTGACTGCACACTGTCTCAGATATCCATGACCAGGGATCTCCACTAAATGGCTCTACACAGTCTACGCAAACAGCCTACTGAGGTCCGCTTGCGTCAAGCATTCCAAAAATCCTGCGAAATAAATGTACGTAGAACTAGGTAGAGAGCAAGACTGTGTAGACCCCTTAAAACCTAGGGGTACTTGGGTAGAAAGTCCTCAGTGTGCCTGACAATGAGGAGGAAGTGACACAATGTTGTTCTACCCTCATTTACTATAACTTCTGCACTTAGGCCAATACTGTAGCCAGTATCCTATTAGCCGTATGAACAGAAATGAATTTAATTTATATCTGTATTTAATATTTATTTTTTATAACTATTGTCTGTTCCTTTTTGCATTTTCTCAGCACTGTTTTCTGTTTTGCTGTCTTCTTCGTGCAGTGCATTGTCAGTCACTGGCAGCTTTACTGATGAAGTATTACAATTATTTATTTGAAGTATCTTTCAAGTATTTCTCAGTTTTGGTGTCGATCGCTACTTTGTCATACTATTTTTGTAAATATTTTGCTGTTTCGCACTTAATTGAATAAATATTCGTATTATATACTATTTCTGTTGCAACACATTGTGCCATGGTTTGAAGTCTTTTCACCCAAGGGAAATTAGGACGGGTCAGATATAGGCTACCAGATACAGTATATCAGTTTCAGCCGCCCATCATTTACTCCATAGTGCCATTAGATATGGATAGGTATATCACCAGTGGACTTTAAAAAACAGTCAAGGTCCCATATTAGGACAGAATATGTCTTTGTTCCTCTGTTGGTTTAACAATCCCATAATAAAATATACAAATAGGGGCATCTGTTATGGATCCCAGGGCTACCTGAAAAGGGACTGTTATGGATCCCAGGGCTACCTGAAAAGGGACTGTTATGGATCGCAGGGCTACCTGAAAAGGGACTGTTATGGATCCCAGGGCTACCTGAAAAGAGACTGTTATGGATCCCAGGGCTACCTGAAAAGGGACGCTTATGGATCCCAGGGCTACCTGAAAAGGGACTGTTATGGATCCCAGGGCTACCTGAAGAGGGACTGTTATGGATCGCAGGGCTACCTGAAAAGGGACTGTTATGGATCCCAGGGCTACCTGAAAAGGGACTGTTATGGATCCCAGGGCTACCTGAAAAGGGACTGTTATGGATCCCAGGGCTACCTGAAAAGGGACTGTTATGGATCCCAGGGCTATCTAAAAAAGGACTGTTATGGATCCCAGGGCTACCTGAAAAGGGACTGTTATGGATCCCAGGGCTACCTGAAAAGGGACTGTTATGGATCCCAGGGCTATCTAAAAAAGGACTGTTATGGATCCCAGGGCTACCTGAAAAGGGACGCTTATGGATCCCAGGGCTACCTGACGAGGGACTGTTTTGGCTTACGGTAAAATGACAGATAATTGACATTACTACCATTTACATTCAGCTGATAACCTAAAAGACAAACACTTATTTTAATAACAGGGTTATGTGGTTAATGTTGATGTGTGTGATGTCATTCCTGGGCTGTGCTACAGGGTTTCCCTGCTTCTTCCAGGTCAGGAAGGGGCGCAGCGTGCCACTGGGCCATGGGAAAACAGGCCTGGGGAACAAGTGACGGTGTCATGGAAGCCTTTCTTTCTCTCTTTCTCCCCATGACACATTGTCCTATACATCTCATGCCAAAACAATTGGACCAACACCAAGTTTAGTAAACATCTTAAACAGAACATATTACAAATAAACAACTTATTAACCACTCCTAGAACTAATGGGTAATATGGTGGTAAAACTTGAATACAACATTTTAAAAAGTCAACTGAAGCTCAACTTAAAAGACGTAATGCTGAGAGAGAGTGTGAGTGTGTTTACCATTGTGGTCCTTTAGGAAAATAAAGAGGAAGGTGCCTCTGTGACTGCTCTCCAATAGCACTAGCCCTCCTCCTTCCTCTCCTTAGCGCCTGTATATCCACTTCTCCTTAGCGCCTCCTCCTTCCTCTCCTTAGCGCCTGTATATCCACTTCTCCTTAGCGCCTCCTCTCTCTCCTTAGCGCCTACTCATCCACCTCTCCTTAGTGCCTGATCATCCACCTCTCCTTAGTGCCTCCTCACACACCTCTCCTTAGGTGTGTGTCTTTTCCAGTAATCCAGTCCCAGCGGTACGAGAAAAAAGGGAGGGAAGGAAATTAAGTGATATTTTTAGTGGGCACCACTAGTCCATTGTAAGTACAACCTGTTCTTTCTCTTGACACCTGACCTTTATTCTCATTCCGAGAGGAAAGACAGCTGGGAGAACTACGGGGGGTTGACGGACAGCTGGGAGAGTTCTACGGGGGTTGACAGACAGCTGGGAGAACTACGGGGGGGTTGACGGACAGCTGGGAGAACTACGGGGGGGTTGATGGACAGCTGGGGGAACTACGGGGGGGGGGGATTGACGGACAGCTGGGAGAACTACGGGGGGGTTGACGGACAGCTGGGGGAACTACGGGGGGGGGGGGTTGACGGACAGCTGGGAGAACTACGGGGGGTAACGGACAGTTGGGAGAACTACGGGGGTTGACGGACAGCTGGGAGAACTACGGGGAGGTTGACGGACAGCTGGGAGAACTACGGGGGGGGGATTGACGGACAGCTGGGAGAACTACGGGGGGGGGGGGGGGGAATTGACGGACAGCTGGAAGAACTACGGGGGGGTTGACAGACAGCTGGGAGAACTACGGGGGGGTTGACGGACAGCTGGGAGAACTACGGGGGGGGGTTGACGGAGAGCTGGGAGAACTACTGGGGGGTTGACGGACAGCTGGGAGAACTACGGGGGGTTGACGGACAGCTGGGAGAACTACGGGGGGGGTTGACGGACAGCTGGGAGAACTACAGGGGGGCTGACGGACAGCTGGGAGAACTACGGGGGGGTTGACGGACAGCTGGGAGAACTACGGGGGGTTGACTGACAGCTGGTGCCAAATTGGAGAGAGGGAAGGAGAGGGAGAAAGAGAGAGAGGGGAAGATAGAGAGAGGAAAAGAAGTGTGACAGAGTAGAGGTGAATGAGGTCCTTGCTCTATCTATTCACAAGTGTTTCCCTTCCTCCTCTCTTCTCTGCTTTCAGCCTGGGCATAGGAACGTCACATATCTCCGTACAGACGGACGGACGGAAGTTTGGCCAGGAACAATGTGCTGGAAGAGTTGCTGTCTGGTTTACTGCTACTGTTGCTTTGTGTCATTTCTATATGACTATTTTGTGTTTGTAAAGTGCTGGCAGAAGGGCTTGTGGATTATCCTTGAACAAATGTGAATCGGTAGGGATGAAGATGGACTTAAGCATTATGAAATATCAAACAGCAACATCCAAAACATTATTAAATGTTATAAAATATAAAAAGTGTTACAGATCAGAGGTGAGTAGGGAGACCAATAAAGAAAGGGAGAGCAAAAAACGAATTGGGTGATGCTGGGAACAGCAAAGAGTGGCTGGGTGATGAAGGGAACAGCAAAGAGTGGATGGATGATGAAGGGAACAGCAAAGAGTGACTGGGTGATGAAGGGAACAGCAAAGAGTGACTGGATGATGCTGGGAACAGCAAAGAGTGGCTAGATGATGAAGGGAACAGCAAAGAGTGACTAGGTGATGAAGGGAACAGCAAAGAGTGACTGGATGATGAAGGGAACAGCAAAGAGTGACTGGATGATGAAGGGAACAGCAAAGAGTGACTGGATGATGAAGGGAACAGCAAAGAGTGACTGGATGATGAAGGGAACAGCAAAGAGTGACTGGGTGATGCTGGGAACAGCAAAGAGTGACTGGATGATGAAGGGAACAGCAAAGAGTGACTGGATGATGAAGGGAACAGCAAAGAGTGACTGGGTGATGCTGGAACAGCAAAGAGTGACTGGGTGATGAAGGGAACAGCAAAGAGTGACTGTATGATGAAGGGAACAGCAAAGAGTGACTGGGTGATGAAGGGAACAGCAAAGAGTGACTATGATGAAGGGAACAGCAAAGAGTGACTGGATGATGCTGGGAACAGCAAAGAGTGACTGGATGATGAAGGGAACAGCAAAGAGTGGCTGGGTGCTGAAGGGAACAGCAAAGTGCAGTGTCACCCTCTCTCTCTTCTTTTGTCTCTCAGCACATCATCACTAATCCACTGGTCAAACAACAGCTTCTCCCACTAAAATGAAAGGTCCTGATCCATAGGGGCCGCCTAGATGGAGGGATGGATGGAGGGAGGAATGGATGGATGGAGGGATGGATGGAGGGATAAAGCACTGTGATTAAGATGTTACTAATGGGTCCATAGGAGCTGCTGGATGGCTTTAATCAGTGTCTGCACTGGGGTTAATCCCATAGCCTGCCTTTAAGCTGGGGATAACACTGTGATCCTCCCTCCTCCACTCCCTCCATCCTCCTCATTCTCGCCTCTTTCTCTCCTTGTCTCTTGGGTTACAGCGTCACATGCAAGGCAGGGAGAAGAAAGGTAAAGAAGGAGGGGAGGAGAGAGAAAGATGAGAAGGGGAAAGAGGGGAAAAGAGGAGGAGGGGAGATAGGGAAAGAGGAGGGGAGGAGAGAGAAAGATGAGAAGGGGAAAAGAGGAGGAGGGGAGATAGGGAAAGAGGAGGGGAGGAGAGAGAAAGATGAGAAGGGGAAAGAGGGGGAAAGAGGAGGGGAGGAGAGAGAAAGATGAGAAGGGGAAAGAGGGGGAAAGAGGAGGGGAGGAGCGAGAAAGATGAGAAGGAGAAAGAGGGGGAAAGAGGAGGGGAGGAGAGAGAAAGATGAGAAGGGGAAAGAGGGGGAAAGAGGAGGGGAGGAGAGAGAAAGATGAGGAGAAAGAGGGGGAAAGAGGAGGGGAGGAGAGAGAAAGATGAGAAGGAGAAAGAGGGGGAAAGAGGAGGGGAGGAGAGAGAAAGATGAGAAGGGGAAAGAGGGGGAAAGAGGAGGGGAGGAGAGAGAAAGATGAGAAGGAGAAAGAGGAGGGGAGGAGAGAGAAAGATGAGAAGGGGAAAGAGGAGGGGAGGAGAGAGAAAGATGAGAAGGGGAAAGAGGGGAAAGAGGAGGGGAGGAGAGAGAAAGATGAGAAGGGGAAAGAGGAGGGGAGGAGAGGCAAGAGAAAGGAATGCAGCGGTGGAAGAGGTGGAGCGGGTCCTGAAACTGAGATGGCTGGGACCAAAAGGAGCATCTGGGGAGAGAAAGAAAGAGGGATAGATGGAGGGAGGAAGAAAGAGGGGAAAGAAAGAGGCAAACAATAAAGGAACAGTGGAGGCAGGAGGAGGTTGGCATGGGGAGGAGGTGTGAGGTAGAAGGGGGTGTGGGGGGAGGAGATGTGGAGGTCTGAGGGGGGAGGAGAGGAGGAGGTGTGAGGGGGAGTAGGAGGTGTGGGGAGAGGAGGTGGAGGTGTGGGGGGTGGAGGTGTGAGGGGGTGAGGAGAGGAGGTATGAGAGGGAGGTGAGGTGGAGGTGTGAGGGTGAGGAGAGGAGGAGGTGTGAAGGGGAGGGGACGTGGAGGTATTAGGGGGAGGAGAGGAGGAGGTGTGAGGGGGAGAAGAGGAGGAGATGTGGGGGAGGCAAGTTGGAGATATTAGGGTGAGGAGAAGAGGTGGTGTGAGGGGAGGAGAGGAGGAGAGGAGGAGGTGTGAGGGGGAGAAGAGGAGATGTGGGGGAGTTCTGGGGGAGGCGAGTTGGAGGTATTAGGTAGAGGAGAGGAGGAGGTGTGAGGGGGAGAAGAGGAGGAGGTGTGGGGGGAGACGAGGAGGTGTGGGGGAGGCGAGTTGGAGGTATTAGGTGGAGGAGAGGAGGAGGTGTGAGGGGGAGAAGAGGAGGAGGTGTGAGGGGGAGAAGAGGAGGTGTGGGGGAGGCGAGTTGGAGGTATTAGGTGGAGGAGAGGAGGAGGTGTGTGTGGGAGAGAAGGAGGAGGTGTGGGGGGGAGAAGAGGAGGAGGTGTGGGGGAAAGGGTGGGAGGTGTGGGCGGGGAGAAGAGGAATATATGTGGGGGAGGCGAGGTCTTAGGGGGGAGTTTTTTAAAGATTGAGATGTATTAGGATCCTCATTAGCAGATGCCAATGGTGACAGCTAGTCTTACTGGGGTCCAACACATAAGACAAAATACTTTTCAATTTACATACATTTAAAAACATGAACATGTAGTGTGTGTGCATCTATGAGGGGCGTTGTGCCGTGAGGTGTTTATGTTATTTGTTTATTGAAAGCAAGTTTGCTGTTCATTTGCGTTATATAAGAGAGCACTCATGGTTCTGTATAATTCTGTACTATTCCTATAATTTCATATGGACCTGGGGACTGTGAAAAGACCCCTGGTGGCATGTCTGGTGGGGTAAGTGTGTGTGTCAGTGCTGTGTGTAAGTAGACTATGCAAACAATTTGGAATTTCAAACCAATAAAGAGCAAGATGTGCCGCTCTGTTCTGGACCAGCTGCAGCTTAACTAGGTCTTTATTTGCAGCACTTGACCATATGACTGGACAATAATAAAGATGAGATAAAACTAGAGCCTGCAGGACTTGACCACATCACTGGACAATAATAAAGATGAGATAAAACTAGAGCCTGCAGGACTTGACCACATCACTGGACAATAATAAAGATTAGATACAACTAGAGCCTGCAGGACTTGACCACATCACTGGACAATAATAAAGATGAGATAAAACTAGAGCCTGCAGGACTTGACCACATCACTGGACAATAATAAAGATTAGATAAAACTAGAGCCTGCAGGACTTGCTCTGTGGAGTGTGGTGTCAAAAAAGCAGAGCATCTCTTTATTATGGACAGACCATCTTTACAACCATTGAATCTATATGTTTTGACCATGACAGTTTACAGTTTAAGGTAACACCAAGTAATTTAGTATTCTCAATTTGTTCATCAGCCACACCATTCATTACTAGATTACACTGAGGTATAGAATTTAGGGAATGATTTGTGCCAAATACAATGTTTTTCATTTTAGAGCTGTTCAGGACCAGTTCATTACTGGCCCCTATTCCAAAACTGACTGCAACTCTTTGTTAAGGGTTTCATTGACTTCATTAGCTGTGGTTGCTAATGCGTATATGGTTGAATGCTTTGTTTAATGCCAGTGGAAGGTGATTGGTAAAAATAGAAAATAGTAGAGGCCTAGAGCGCTGCCCTGCTGTACACCACACGTTTGACATTAGAGAATATTGCTTTAACAAAAACTGCCTGAGTTCTATTACATAGATAGCTCTGAATCCACGATATGGCAGAGATTGAAAAGTCATAACTAGAGGTCGACCGATTATGATTTTTCGTGGACAAAAAAGACGATACCGATTAATCGGCCGATTTTTAAATGTATTTGTAATAATGACAACAACACTGAATTAACACTTATTTTAACTTAATATAATACATCAATAAAATCAATTTAGCCTCAAATAAATAATGAAACATGTTCAATTTGGTTTAAATAATGCAAAAACAATGTGTTGGAGAAGAAAGTAAAAGTGCAAGGAATTATAGGACTATTTCTCTCTATACCATTTGTATTTCATATACCTTTGACTATTGGATGTTCTTATAGGCACTTTAGTATTGCCAGTGTAACAGTATAGCTTCCGTACCTCTACTCGCTCCTACCTGGGCTCGAACCAGGAACACAACGACTACAGCCACCCTCGAAGCAGCGTTGCCCATGCAGAGCAAGGCGAACAACTACTCCAAGTCTCAGAGCGAGTGACATTTGAAACACTATTAGCGAGCACCCCGCTACCTAGCTAGCCATTTCACATCACATCGTTACACCAGCCTAATCTCGGGAGTTGATAGGCTAGTAGTCATATACAGTAGAGCTGCTGACAAAACGCACAAAAGTGCTGTTTGAATAAATGCTTATGAGCCCGCTGGTGCCTACCATCGCTCAGTCAGACTGCTCTATCAAATCATAGACTTAATTATAACATAATAACACACAGAAATGCGAGCCTTAGGTCATTAATATGGTCGAATCCGGAAACTATCATCTCGAAAACAAGACGTTTATTCTTTCAGTGAAATACGGAACCGTTCCGTATTTTATATAACGGTGTGGCATCCATAAGACTAAATATTACTGTTACATTGCACAACCTTCAATGTTATGTCATAATTACATAGAATTCTGGCAAATTAGATCGCAATGAGCCAGGTGGCCCAAACTGTTGCATATACCCTGACCCTATGTGCAATGAACGGAAGAGAAGTGACACAATTTCACCTGGTTAATATTGCCTGCTAACTTGGATTTCTTTTAACTAAATATGCAGGTTTAAAAATATATACTTCTGTGTATTGATTTTAAGAAAGGCATTGGTGTTTATGGTTAGGTTCACGTTGGAGCAACGACAGTCCTTTTTCGCGAATGCGCACTGCATTATATGCAATCCAGGGAACGCTAGATAAACTAGTAATATCATCAACCATGTGTAGTTATAACTAGTGATTATGATTGATTAAGTTTAATGCTAGCTAGCAACTTACCTTGACTTCTTACTGCATTCGCGTAACAGGCATGCTCCTCGTGAGGCAGGTGGTTAGAGCGTTGGACTAGTTAACCGTAAGGTTGCAAGATTGAATCCCTGAGCTGACAAGGTGAAAATCTGTCGTTCTGCCCCTGAACAAGGCAGTTAACTCACTGTTCCTAGGCCGTCATTGAAACTAAGAATGTGTTCTTAACTGACTTGCCTAGTTATTAAATAAAGATTAAAAAAGGTGTAAAAATATATATTTAAAAAAAAACGGCAAAATCGGCGTCCAAAAGGACCGATTACCGATTGTTATGAAAACTTGAAATCGGCCCTAATTAATCAGCCATTCCGATTAATCGGTAGACCTCTAGTCATAACACATGTTTTCTCAACAACAGGTTATGGTCAGTAATATCAAAGGCTGCACTGAAATGTAACAGTACAGCTCCCACAATCTTCCATTTCTTTCAACCAATAATCTGTCATTTGTGTCAGTGTCAGTCACATGTTGAGTGCCCTTCTCTTCTCTCTCGCTTGCTGAAAGTCTGTTGTTCATTTGTTTACAGAGAAATAGCATTGTATTTGGTCAAACACAATATTTTCCAACAGTTTGCTATTACCTGGCAGCAACTGATAGGTCTGCTATTAGAACCAGTATAGGCTGCTTTACCAATTTTGGGTAGCGGGATGACTTTGGCTTCTCTCCAGGCCTGAGGACAAATTGGCAACATCAAATGGTTTTGTGATGAATAAGCCATTTGATTCGATGAAAGATGAAAGATGGAGTTGAATTTGTCTTTTTGCCCATAAGCACACAAAAGTTTTTTCCCATCATTATATCATTGACCATAATACAGTTTTTTCTTCTTTTTGTTGAGTTTAGTCACATCATTTCTCAATTTGCAGTAAATCAGCCAGTCAGATGTGCAGCCAGACTTATTAGCCACTCCTTTTGCACATTCTGTAAGGGGCGTCGTAGGTGGAATAAGGTGAGGACCAATGTGCAGCGTGGTACGTGTTCATCTTTTTAATAAAGTAAACTGAACACTGAATAACAAAACAACAAAGAAACAACCGGAACAGTTCTGTCTGGTGTAGACACACAAAGACTGAAAACAACCACCCACAAAACACAATCAAAAACAGACTACCTAAATATGGTTCTCAATCAGGGACAACGATTGACAGCTGCCTCTGATTGAGAACCATACCAGGCCAAACACAGAAATAGAAAATCATAGAAAAACTAACATAGACAACCCACCCAACTCACGCCCCGACCATACTAAAACAAAAGACAAAACAAAGGAACTAAGAATGTGACACCATCTCTTTCAACCACACAGTTTTTCAGTTCCTCATCGATCCATGGACCCTTCACAGTTCTAACAGTCAGTTTCTTAACAGGTGTATGTTTATCAATAATTGGAAGAAGCAATTAAATAAATTCATCAAGTGCAGCGTCTGGATGCTCCTTATTAATCACCTCAGACCAACAAATATCTTCAACCACATCCACATAAGTCACATCAAAATCTTTTGTATGATTTCTTATACACTATTTTAGGCCCAGCTTTTGTAACTTTGGCTTTCCTGGATATAGCCACTATACTGTGATTACTGTATCCAATGGGTACAGATACAGCTTTAGAACAAAGTTCTACAGTATTAGTAAAAATATGATCAATACATGTGGATGATCTTGTCCCTGTAGTGTTTGTGAACATCCTGGTGGATGAATTAATAACCTAAGAAGCTTCCTCTTGATTGACAGCTTGATGAAAACCAGTCAATATTCAGGTCCCCAAGAAAGTAGACCTCTCTCTTTACATCACATACACTATTAAGCATTTCACACAAATTATTTAGATACTGACTATTAGCACTTGGTGGCCTATAGCAACAGGAGGTGTGAGGGAGGATGAGGAGGTATGAGGGGGAGGAGAGGAGGAGGTGTGAGGGGGAGGTGAGGAGGAGGTGAGAGGGGAGGAGAGGAGGAGGTGATAGGGGAAGAGGAAGAGGCGTGAGCGGGAGGAGGAGGTGTGAGGGGGAGGAGGAGGTTGGCGTGTGGAGGAGAGGAGGAGGTTGGCATGGGGAGAAGAGGAGGAGGTGTGAGGGGGAGAAGGAGGTGTGAGAGGAGGAGAGGAGGTGGTAGAAGAGGAGGAGGGGGAGGAGATGAGGAGGTGTGAAGGATAGGAGAGGAGGAGGTGTGAGGGGGAGGAGGAGATGTGAGGGAGAGGAGAGGAGGAGGTTGGCATGGGGAGGAGAGAAGGAGGTGTGAGGGGGAGGTAAGGAGGTTGGCTTTGGGAGGAGAGGCGGAGGTGTGAGGGGGAGGCGAGGAGGTTGGCTTTGGGAGGAGAGGAGGAGGTGTGAGGGGGAGGAGAGGAGAGGAGGAGGTTGGCATTGGGAGGAGAGGAGGAGGTGTGAGGGGGAAGAAAGGAGGTGTGAGGGAGAGGAGAGGAGAAGGTTGGCATGGGGAGGAGAGGTAAGGTGTGAAGGGGAGGAAAATTTAAATTAAATAGATGGAGAGTGAGATCTGCCAAAGTAATAGCCTAAACTCCATAGAGTCAGAATTAATTAGTATGTCATGAACTGGGCTTGATACCAATAAACTCTACTTACTCACTATACACAAGCTATTACATCACCAAACAACCCCAACAACACTTTTGGTTCCTGAACAAGAGTCAACCACTAGACAATTCTTCCTGTACATAAACAACCATGTTCACCTCTTCAAGTACAGTACAATGACACGGGAGTATTTCAGTACGGCTAGTGGGGGGGGGGGGGGGGGGGGGGGGATGGGCTAGCGCTAGATGCCAAAAGAAACGTCAAGAAAGAGCTGGTATGGGGGGGTAGAAAAAGAGCAGATTGGTGGACTTAATACGTATGTGAGTGGATATAAAAGGTGATATTGTGATCTGGAATAAGGGGGTGGGGTCCTTCCCCTCCCAGAGCTCTGTGAGAATTACTAGGGTGTCAGAGTTAAATAGATTCTAATGGGTTCTGGGTGCTGTTCTGTTTACCCTGGCCTGGCCCCCCTCCTCACGCCCACTGCTTTGGGGAAGTTGCCCAGCTTTGACGCTCCCACAATGGGGCGAGTGGAGCGACAGATGGGGGTCTCTTTGGAGCCAGGGCACAAAAAGAAGGCAAGGCAGGGGGGCCCGGAGAGGGGGGGGGGGGGGGGGCTCAAAGGGAGTTTTCTCTCTTTTCAGATATTATGCAAGGAGTCACGTAGCGTAGGCTAAGCCAAGTGTTCTCTTGGTCTGCTTGTGTCGGCTTTGCGAAGGGAGTGCTGTCTTGTCTAGTCCTTTTTCGGAGCAGAGAGGTCATGGGGGTCATTGAACTGTCCTCCAGGGTCAAGGCCACTGTGTCCTTTGAGCTTTCTTGTTACATACGCGGTTGATTTTCTGGCCAATCAATGTTGGTCGCTGATAAGAATTCCAAAAGGCTGGTTGAGCTTGAAGTCCTTTATCTGCTCCACTTTACTCAGACTTAAAAGGAATAGGTCAAGTTAGTTTGAGAGAACATTCAATGGGTGAGTTTAGTTGTACTCTGAACATAAGTGATTCATTTGTAGTGTTTTGTAAGCATAACCAGAGCTGTATGGGAGCAGTGCATCAGGGAACCCATGGTGATTGATGAAGAAGAGGGGAAGGAGGAGGAAAGGAGAGGAGGAGAAGTGCTGGGAGAGGGTAGAGTAGGACTTTGTGAGGGAAGAGTTATCTATCCAATATGGAGATGTATTGGTAAACCACTTCTCCAATGTTTTGGGCCCTATAACAAAGAATAAACAACAAAAACATATACATGAACAAAAACAAAATCTTACAATCAATTATTAAAGACTACCAGAACCCACTGGATTCTCCAATTACATTGAATGAACTACAGGACAAAATACAAACCCTCCAACCCAAAAAAGGTCTGTGGTGTTGATGGAATCCTTAATGAAGTGATAAAATATACAGACCACAAATGCAAATCGGCTATACATTAAACTCTCAGAACTATCATTCTTAGCTATGGCATCTTCCCCAATGTTTGGAACCAAGGACTGATCACCCCAATCCACAAAAGTGGAGACAAATTTTACCCCAGTAACTACAATGGGATATGCGTCAACAGCAACCTTGGGAAAATCCTCTACGTTGTCATTAACAGCAGACTCGTACATTTCCTCAGTGAAAACAATGTACTGAGAAAATGTAGAATTGGCATTTTACCAAATTACAGTACAACAGACGACGTATTCACCCTGCAAACCCTAGTTGACAAACAAACCAAAACAAAGGCAAAGTCTTCTCATGCTTTGTTGATTTCAAAAAAGCTTTGGATTCAATTTGGCATGAGGGTCTGCTCTAGAAATTGATGGAAAGGGGGGAAAAACATACAACATTATTAAATCCATGTGCACAAACAAAAAGTGTCCGGTTAAAATTGGCATAAAACACTAATATTTCTTCCCGCAGGGCCGTGGGGTGAGACAGGGATGCAGCTTAAGCCCCATCCTCTTCAACATGTATATCAACGAATTGGTGAGGGCACCAGAACAGTCTGCAGCACCCGGCCTCACCCTACTAGAATCTGAAGTCAAATGTCTACTGTTTGCTGATGATCTGGTGCTACTGTCCCCAACCAAGGAGAGCTTTCAGCAGCACCTAGATCTTCTGCACAGATTCTGTCAGACCTGGGCCCTGACGGTAAATCTCAGCAAGACCAAAATAATGGTGTTCTAAAAAAGGTCCGGTTGCCAGGACCACAAAAACAAATTACATCTAGACACCATTACCCTAGAGCAGTGGTTCCCAAACGTTTATAGTCCCGTACCCCTTCAAACAATCAACCTCCAGCTGTGTACCCCCTCTAGCACCAGGGTCAGCGTACTCTCAAATGTTGTTTTTTGCCATCATTATAAGCCTGCCACACACATACCATACAATAAATTTATTAAACATAAGAATGAGTTTTTGTCACAACCCGGCTCGTGGGAAGTGACAAAGAGCTCTCATAGGACCAGGGCACAAATAATTATATAACAATAATCAATAATTTTGCTCTTTATTTAGCCATCTTACATATAAACCTTATTTGTTAATCAAAAAAGGTGAATAACTCACCACAGGTTAATGAGAAGGGTGTGCTTGAAAGGATGCACATACTGTAACTCTGCAATGTTAAGTTGTCTTGGAGAGAGTCTCAGTCTTAAATAATTTTCCACACACAGTCTGTGCCTGTATTCAGTTTTCATGCTTGTGAGGGCCGAGAATCATATAGGTACGTAGTTGCAAAGGGCATCTTAACAGCGCAATTTGCCAAGGCAGGATACTCTGAACACAGCCCTATCCAGAAATCTGGCAGTGGCTTCTGATTAAATTCAATTTTCACAGAACAGCTTGTTGCAATTTTGATGAGGCTCTCTTGTTCATATTCATAAGTGGACTGGAGGCAGGGCATGAAAGGGATAATGAATAGGGTTGTTTGTGTCATCCGTTTCGGGAAGTACCTGCGTAATTGCGCACCCAGCTCACTCAGGTGCTTTGCTATATCACATTTGACATTGTCGGTAAGCTTGAGTTAATTTGGACACAAAAAAATCATACAATGATGGAAAGACCTGTGTGTTGTCCTTGTTAATGTAGACAGAGAAGAGCTCCAAGTTCTTAATCATAGCCTCAATTTTGTCCCGAACACTGAATATAGTCCCGGAGAGTCCCGGTAATCCTGGATTCAGATCATTCAGGCGAGAAAAACATCACCCAGATAGGCCAGTCGTGTGAGAAACTCGTCATCATGCAAGCAGTCAGACAAGTGACTATTATGGTCATCAAAGTAAACTCGTCTCTCAATCTCTCAAAGCTCGTCTCTCAATTAAAAAAAAAACGTGTCAATAATTTGCCCCTTGATAACCAGCGCACTTCTGTATGTTGTAAAAGCGTTACATGGTCACTGTCCATATCATTGCGTAATGCAGAAATACACAAGAGTTCAGGGGCCTTGCTTTAACAAAATGTTTTTTAAAAACTCATTGTAGTGTCCAAAACATCTTTCAAGCTATCAGGCATTGGCAGTAAGAGCCTCTCGGTGGATGTTGCAGTGTACCCAAATGTTGTCGGGAGCAACTACTTGCACGCCTGTCATGGCTTTTGCACCATTAGTACAGATACCAACCAACGTCCATTTGATGTCACAATGCTGTCCAGTACTTTCAAATATCCTCCCCTGTTTTGCTGGTTTCCAGGGGTTTGCAGAAGAGGACGTCTTCCTTATTTGATCAACGTAACGGACATATACCAGGAGCTGTGCCAGGCCTGTTGACTCATCCAGCTGTAATAGACATATACCAGGAGCTGTGCCAGGCCCGCCACGTCTGTTGACTCATCCAGCTGTAACACACATATACCAGGAGCTGTGCCAGGCTGTTGATTCATCCAGCTGTAACAGACATATACCAGGAGCTGTGCCAGGCTGTTGACTCATCCAGCTGTAACAGACATATACCAGGAGCTGTGCCAGGCCCGCCACGTCTGTTGACTCATCCAGCTGTAACACACATATACCAGGAGCTGTGCCAGGCTGTTGACTCATCCAGCTGTAACAGACATATACCAGGAGCTGTGCCAGGCTGTTGACTCATCCAGCTGTAACAGACATATACCAGGAGCTGTGCCAGGCTGTTGACTCATCCAGCTGTAACAGACATATACCAGGAGCTGTGCCAGGCTGTTGACTCATCCAGCTGTAACAGACATATACCAGGAGCTGTGCCAGGCTGTTGACTCATCCAGCTGTAACAGACATATACCAGGAGCTGTGCCAGGCCCGCCACGTCTGTTGACTCATCCAGCTGTAACACACATATACCAGGAGCTGTGCCAGGCTGTTGACTCCTCCAGCTGTAACACACATATACCAGATGCTGTGTCAGGCCTGCCACGTCTGTTGACTCATCCAGCTGTAACAGACATATACATGGAGCTGTGCCTGGCCCGCCACGTCTGTTGACTCATCCAGCTGTAACGCATAGAATTCACTGGCTTGTATGCAAAACAGTCATTGTTTCAAAACATCTCCTGTCATGTTACTGATGTGTCATGAAACAGTGTTGTTTGATGAAGGAATTGTCTGTATAGTTTTTTGGGCCTTTTCCCCCAGCATTGTCCCAGCCATATCCGCGGCAGCAGGAAGAATGAAGTCCTCCACAATAGTATGGGGGTTGCCTGTCCTAGCCACTCAGTAACTCACCATATAAGACGCTCCTAGCCACTTCTTATTAATGGTATCTGTTGCTTTTATACATGTCTTACTACTCGAAAGTTGTCTTAATTCTCACTCAAATAATTTTGGCAGTGAAACAAGACTACTCAGGCTAGAAAAAAACATCACCCAGATGTATAGCTCTGTCGGAAAAATCTAAATGGACTGTTTGAAGATGTGATTCACATTTTTATTTGCCGTACCCCCGACGGCATTGCATGTACCCCTGGGGGTACACCAGTTTGGGAATAGCCGCTCTAACTGATCATGCCGTAATTACAAATTAAATTACAGAGGGAAACAGTCAGAAGAAGAAACTTGCGTTTTAAATTAACATTTAACATAACAGGATGATGAATTTGAGACTTTCAAAAGAAATTCTAAAGAGAAGATGGTCTCTACTGAAACATTGGGTATGGTATGGGACCCTCAAAAGCCTTTGTAAGGGGGAAGATGATCACCATTCCCTCTAAAGCAAAGAGGGAAAGTATGGGTAAAGCTAATACACTAGCTAGAGCACACACAAAACGATACATACCTCGGCCTAAACATCAGCCCGAAAGGTAACTTCCGCAAAGCTGTGAACGATCTGAGAGACAAGGCAAGAAGGGCCTTCTATGCCATTAAAACAGAACATAAAATTTGACATACCAATTAGGATCTGGCTCGAAATAGTCAGTTTTATAAAGTCAGTTTTATAAAACCCATTGCCATTTGTGGTTGTGAGATCTAGGGTTCGCTCACCAACTAAGAATTTACAAAATGGGGCAAACACCAAATTGAGACTGCATGCAGAATTCTGCAAAAATATCCTCTTTGTACAGTTGTGGCCAAAAGTTTTGAGAATGACACAAATATTAATTTACACAAAGTTTGCTGCTTCAGTGACTTTAGATATTTTTGTCAGATGTTACTATGGAATACTGAAGTATAATTACAAACATTTCATACGTGTCAAAGGCTTTTATTGACAATTACATGAAGTTGATGCAAAGAGTCAATATTTGCAGTGTTGACCCTTCTTTTTCAAGACCTCTACAATCCGCCCTGGCATGCTGTCAATTAACTTCTGGGCAGCCCATTCTTGCATAAACAATGCTAGGAGTTTGTCAGAATTTGTGGGTTTTTGTTTGTCCACCCGCCTCTTGAGGATTGACCACAAGTTCTCAATGGGATTAAGGTCTGGGGAGTTTCCTGGCCACGGACCCAAAATATCGATGTTTTGTTCCCCGAGCCACTTATCACTTTTACCTTATGGCAAGGTGCTCCATCATGTTGGAGAAGGCATTGTTCGTCACCAAACTGTTGCTGGATGGTTGGGAGAAGTTGCTCTCGGAGGATGTGTTGGTACCATTCTTTATTCATGGCTGTGTTCTTAGGCAAAATTGTGAGTGAGCCCACTCCCTTGGCTGAGAAGCAACCCCATACATGAATGGTCTCAGGATGCTTTACTGTTGGCATGACACAGGACTGATAGTAGCGCTCACCTTGTCTTCTCCGGCCAAGATTTTTTCTGGATGTCCCAAAAAATCGAAAAGGGGATTCATCAAAGAAAATTACTTTACCCCAGTCCTCAGCAGTCCAATCCCTGTACCTTTTGCAGAATACCAGTCTGTCCCTGATGTTTTTCCTGGAGACAAGTAGGTTCTTTGCTTCCCTTCTTGACACCAGCCCATCCTCCAAAAGTCTTCACCTCACTGTGCGTGCAGATGCACTCACACCTGCCTGCTGCCATTCCTGAGCAAGCTCTGTACTGGTGGTGCTCCGATTCCGCAGCTGAATTAACTTTTGGAGACGGTCCTGGCACTTGCTGGTCTTTCTTGGGCGCCCTAAACCGCTCTCCTTGAAGTTCTTGATGATCCAATAAATGGTTGAATTAGGTGCAATCTTACTGGCAGCAATATCCTTGCCTGTGAAGCCCTTTTGGTGCAAAGCGGTGATAACGGCACGTGTTTCCTTGAAGGTAACCATGGTTGACAGAGGAAGAACAATGATTCCAAGCACCACCCTCCTTTTGAAGCTTCTAGTCTGTTATTCAAACTCAATCAGCATGACAGAGCGATCTCCAGCCTTGTCCTCGTCAACACTCACACCTGTGTTAACGAGAGAATCACTGACATGATGTCAGCTGGTCCTTTTGTGGCAGGGCTGAAATGCAGTATAATTTTGGGGGGGGATTCAGTTCATTGACATGGCAAAGAGGGACTTTGCAATTAATTGCAATTAATCTGATCACTCTTCATAACATTCTGGAGTATATGCAAATTGCCATCATACAAACTGAGGCAGCGGACTTTGTGAAAATGAATATTTGTGTCATTCTCAAAACCTTTGGCCACGAGCGTAAAACACCAATTAATGCACGGCGATACCCGCTAATGAGCAAAATCCAGAAAAGAGCTGTTAAATTCTACAATCACCTAAAATGAAGCGATTCCCAAACCTTCCAAAACAAAGCCATCACCTACAGAGAGATGAACCTAGAGTCCCCTAAGCAAGCTGGTCCTGGGGCTCTGTTCACAAACACAAACAGACCCCACAAAGCCCCAGTACAGCAACACAATTAGACCCAACCAAGTCATGAAAAAACTAAAAGATAAATACTTGACACATTGGAAAGAATTTACCAAGCAAACTAGAATGCTATTTGGCCCTAAACAGAGAGTACACCTGACCACTGTTACTGACTATGTACAGACTCAGTGAGCATAGCCTTGCTATTGATAAAGGCCGCTGTAGGCAGACATGGCTCTCAAGAGAAGTTATGTGCACACTGCCCACAAAATGAGGTGGCAATTGAGCTGCACTTCCCAACCTCCTGCCAAATGTATGACCATATTAGAGACACATATTTCCCTTTTGAAAACAAACCCAATTTTGATCAATTATTTGGTGAAATACCACAGTGTGCCATCACAACAGCAAGATTAGAAGACCTGTTGCCACAAGAAAAGGGCAACCAGTGAAGAACAATTAGCATTTTAAATACAAGCCATATTTATGTTTATTTATTTTCCCTTTTGTACTTTAACTATTTGCAAATAATATGACATTTGAAATGTATTTATTCCTTTTGAACTTTTGTGAGTGTAATGTTTACTGTTCATTTTTTAATGTTTATTTCACTTTTTATTATCTACTTCACCTGCTTTGACAATGTTGATATATGTTTCCCATGCCAGTAAAGCCCTTAAACTGAAATTGAAATTGGTGGGAGTGATTGAGAGAGTGACGGAGGAGGAGAATAGGAAAGGGAGGGGAGGGCAGAGGGAGGGATGGGGCACAGGAGCAACAGATGGGGTCTATTTTGGGAGTTCAGCTCAGGTTGTAAACGTTCTGATGATAACATCTGTCCGTCTGTCCATCTGCTACATTCACAACACTGTTTACATACAGGAGAACACTAGTTAGTTTAGCAGAGCCTCGTCAATTAGAGCGGAAACCCCAATAGTGGTAAATTTAGAACTACAGAAGAAGCCAATAGTGGCCATTTTTAACACTGTTAAATAGACTAGAGATCATATAATAACTGGTTCAACTGTTGTGGAAGGTGCTTTGCTGTTCATATTATTTGAAAATGTCATTCACTGCAATGTCACATTTTGTGAGGATTTATACTTCTACGTTTTATTTCTGAATATAGCTAAATGATAAATAGTTTCCTTGAACCTCTCCTCGGGTTACATTGACTCTGTACCGGTACCCCCTGTATATAACCTCTCCCCGGGTTACATTGACTCTGTAACGGTACCCCCTGTATATAACCTCTCCCCGGGTATCATTGACTCTGTACCGGTACCCCCTGTATATAACCTCTCCCCGGGTTACATTGACTCTGTACCGGTACCCACTGTATATAACCTCTCCCCGGGTTACATTGACTCTGTACCGGTACCCCCTGTATATAACCTCTCCCCGGGTTACATTGACTCTGTAACGGTACCCCCTGTATATAACCTCTCCCCGGGTATCATTGACTCTGTACCGGTAGCCCCTGTATATAACCTCTCCCCGGGTATCATTGACTCTGTACCGGTACCCCCTGTATATAACCTCTCCCCGGGTATCATTGACTCTGTACCGGTACCCCCTGTATATAACCTCTCCCCGGGTTACATTGACTCTGTACCGGTACCCCCTGTATATAACCTCTCCCCGGGTATCATTGACTCTGTACCGGTACCCCCTGTATATAACCTCTCCCCGGGTATCATTGACTCTGTACCGGTACCCTCTGTGTATAACCTCTCCCCGGGTTACATTGACTCTGTACCGGTACCCCCTGTATATAACCTCTCCCCGGGTATCATTGACTCTGTACCGGTACCCCCTGTATATAACCTCTCCCCGGGTTACATTGACTCTGTACCGGTACCCACTGCATATAACCTCTCCCCGGGTATCATTGACTCTGTAACGGTACCCCCTGTATATAACCTCTCCCCGGGTTACATTGACTCTGTACCGGTACCCCCTGTATATAACCTCTCCCCGGGTTACATTGACTCTGTACCGGTACCCCCTGTATATAACCTCTCCCCGGGTATCATTGACTCTGTACCGGTACCCCCTGTATATAGCCTCGCTTATTATTTTACGGCTGCTGTTTAATTATTTGTTACTTTTATTTTCTATTTTAAATTTTTACTTATCTATGTTTTACTTAACATTTATTTGTATGTTTTTTTCTTAAAACTTCTTTAAGCATTGTTGGTTAAGGTCTTGTAAGTAAGCATTTCACTGTAACGTCTACCTGTTGTGACAAATACAATTTGATTTGATTTGATTTACAGTGAAATTGATGTGAGCTCTCAGAGATAAGCTCACTTCTGTGCAACAGATCACAATGTCATCATCACACATGAATTAATTACTGGATTTGTTTAATTACTGGAAGGTTTAAGCCCCGATTAAGGTTACATTAGCCATAACTGTAAACTAATGACATATGATCTCTATGATCTATGCATTCATCTAAATACCTAACTATTCTCTCCTATTTAACAGGGTCCATGAGTGCTGCTTGAGCAATACTGACATCTAGTGGTATGTGCAGGTAACTGCATTGTGTGCAATGGGTCAAATGAAGAAGCAGATAAAGAGCCATTACATATCCTCACAATCGACAGGATTGCAGTCAACTTCATCTGCCATAGAAACTACATCCACATGCCATATAAAATACATTTTTTGTAAATTAACTTATATCAGAATCCTATAAATACTTTTGGTCAAAATACATTAAATACGAGTCACATCGAAAGTTAAATGTTAAATTTATATTACATTATTTGGTGACCTGAACACCTTGCTGAACCCAAAATGATTGATTAGTACCATATTCATGTTTGATAAATGATCTGCTTATCCTATGGAATAATACACAGCCAGTTTCAGGATGAATCATCGACACAGGGGTGAACTTGCACTTCCACTGAGAACAGTGTTTTTGAGAGTATCTCAATCGTGCACAAATCTATGGTCGATTTCACACAATGCCCTTTCCATAGAATACTGTACTGTAGCTGGAGAGAGAGCAAGAGAGAGAGCAAGAGAGACACACACACACAGAAACAGAGAAAGAGAAACACACAGGGAGACAGAGAGAGAAAGACCTCAGTTTCTTCTCATGGCATCGGTGTCAAATTTTAGAATCCCTACAGGAACAACAGGAAGGAAGCACGAGGGGGGAAAACCTGGCTACGAAATAGAACATATATTGTTCAAGATTACAAAATAGAACATTCTGTTATTAGCTTTCTGGCTGTATCAAGTCTTATTTTAATACGCAAATAGACACACACACACACAACACACACAAATCCCTTAAAAATATCATTAGTGGCAGGTGTATTGGTGATAAAACACCTGCCACTTATGTGTATAATAACGTGTATAATAATACTTGAATAATGAGCTCACTTATACAAACAAGCATACTCACTGACTCCCCCACACATGCGCCTGTCTTTCTAACCCATATTAAAGCATGTGCTTGGAGTCATACAGCTCGGCTTTCTCTCTCTAGCTGCACCCACCTCCTCATTCTACTCTCCCTCTCATCTCCACTCCTACGCCTCAGCTTTAGCCTCACTCACATGTTCTTCTCTTCTATACAACCAGGATCTCTCCATATTCCTCTCTTTCCATCGCTCTCTCTCTCTCGCACTCTTGCTCTCTCTCTCTATAGCTCTCTTTCTCTCTCTATCTCTCTCTATCTCTCTCGACTGACTCCCTATCTCTATTGATCTCTCTCTCTCTCTCTCTCTCTCTCTCTCTCTCTCTCTCTCTCTCTCCCTCTCTCTCTCTCTCTCCCTCTCTCTCTCTCTATCTCTCTCTCTTTCTCTCTCTCTCTCTCTCTGTGCATCCACTCTTCTCAGCATCCACATTAGTTACCACCAGAGTAAAAAATAGAGAGAGGAAGATAGATGAGCACTGTTCCGGACTCCAGCAATGGCCCCTAAAAGAGAACCGTCCATTAAGAAGTCTCCATCGCCTGTGGCCCAGCAGCCCAGACTGGGGCCTCCTTTCCCCTGCCTGCCCTCAGCTAACCCTGCCCAGCCAAGGTCAGCTCCAGAGCAGAGACCCAGGATGCTGCGACCCTCTGACTCTCCATTTGACCCCAGCACCATGGAGGTGAGTGCCACAGCACCCAGCTCTCTCTCTGTGTGTGTGTGTGTGTGTGTGTGTGTGTGTGTGTGTGTGTGTGTGTGTGTGTGTGTGTGTGTGTGTGTGTGTGTGTGTGTGTGTGTGTGTGTGTGTGTGTGTGTGTGTGTGTGTGTGTGTGCGTGTGCGTGTGTGCGTGCGTGCGTGCGTGTGTGTGTGCACAGCATTGTCAGGGCTAATGTGGGATGCAGGCTTAAAAATACAATGATGACTAATATGGCTATAATAGGGCATACTAAAAATAGCCCAATGTTCCATCTTATAATAGACTGAAATGTAGGCAGAGTGATAGTCTATACCTTGAGATGCAAACAATCAATCAATTTTGAAAATGTTTAATTCATTACTATTGCTTTGTCATAGGAAATGGTAAAGCTGCAAAGCATCGCAAATTATGTTTCTCAATATCATGATGTGCTTACAAAACAGATGACACAAATCCTCTTTCAAATCCTCTTCCAATTGTTTAATCAGAGACTAATAGGAACCAAACTACCAGTATCATTGTGGGATAAAGATGAGTTGAAAACTAGAGCAGTGCAATAGAATCTGTCTGTGACTGTCTGACCTCCTCTGGGAGGGAATGCACTCAGTTCTCTCCAGGAGAGATATAACCTTGACCCTGCCGCATTTTCATATGTCCAGTACCAGTCAACAATTTGGACACACCTACTAATTCAAGGGTTTTTCTTTATTTGTTACTATTTTTCTACATTGTAGAATATTTGCGAAGACATGAAAACTATGATATAGCACATATGGAATCATGTAGTATGCAAAAAAGTGTTCAACAAATCTAAATGTATTTTAGATTTGAGATTCTTCTAAGTAGCCTCCCTTTGCCTTGATGACAGCTTTGCACACTCTTGGCATTCTCTCAAATAGTAGCACCTGGAATGCTATTCCAACAGTCTTGAAGGAGTTCCCACATATGCTGAGCACTTATTGGCTGCTTTTTCTTCACTCTGCGGTCCAACTCATTCAAAACCATCTCAATTGGGTTGAGGTCAGGTGATTGTGGAGGCCAGGTCATCTGATGCAGCACTCCATCACTCACCTTCTTGGTCAGATTGCCCTTACACACCCTGGAGGTGTTTTTTGGGTCATTGTCCTGATGAAAAACAAATGATAGTCCCACTGAGCGCAAACCAGATGGGATGGTGTATTCGTGCAGAATGCTGTCGTAGCCATGCTGGTTAAGTGTGCCTTGAATTCTAAATAAATCACAGTCAGTGTCACCAGCAAAGCACGGCCACACCATCACACCTCCTCCTCCATGCTTCACGGCGGGAACCATACATGCGGAGATCATCCGTTCACCTACTCTGCGTCTCACAAAGACACGGTGGTTGGAACCAAAAATATCAAATTTGGACTCATCAGATCAAAGGACAGATTTCCACCGGTCTAATGTCCATTGCTCGTGTTTCTTGGCCCAAGCAAGTCTCTTCTTCTTATTGGTGTCCTTTAGTAGTGGTTTCTTTGCAGCAAAATTTGACCATGGTTCTGATTCATGAAGTCTCCTCTGAACAGTTGATGTTGAGGTGTGTCTGCTACTTGAACTCTGTGAAGTATTTATTTGGACTGCAATCTGAGGTGCAGTTAACTCGAATTAACTTATCCTCTGCAGCAGAGGTAACACTGGGTCTTCCTTTCCTATGGCGGTCCTCATGAGAGTCAGTTTCATCATAGTGCTTGATGGTTGTTGCAACTGCACTTGAATAAACTTTCAAAGTTCTTTAATTGTTCCGGATTGACTGACCTTCATGTCTTAAAGTAATGATTGACTGTTGTTTTTCTTTTCTTATTTGAGCTGTTCTTGCCGTAATTTGGACTTGGTCTTTTACCAAATAGTGCTATCTTCTGTATACTATCCCTACCACATCACAACACAACTGATTAGCTCAAATGCATAAAGAAGGATAGAAATTCCACAAATGAACAAGGCACATCTGTTAATTGAAATGCATTCCAGGTGACTACCTCATGAAGCTGGTTGAGAGAATGCCAAGAGTGTGCAAAGCTGTCAATAAGGCAAAGGGTGGCTACTTTGAAGAATCTCACATAAAAAATATATATTTTGATTTGTTTAACACTTTTGTGGGTTACTACATGATTCCATATGTGTTGTTTCATAGTTTGATGTCTTCACTATTATTCTACACTGTAGAACATTTTTAAAATAAAGAAAAACTCTGGAATTAGTAGTTGTGTCCAAACTTTTGACTGGTACTGTACATCCTGAGAATAAGATTATAAGAAGGGTAGGGCAGGGCACTTGGTAGGGCTATATTCAGTCACCCACATTAGCACTGTCACTCTGTTGTGAAACATGCATAGCTTCGCTCTCATCAATGCTACTTACTTTGCAATAGAATTAGTCAGTGCTTGACTTGGACTGAAACAGGTGCCAGTGCTCATTTTGGGTGCCGGTGCTGTTTATATTAAGGTGCAGGAGCTCCACTACTTTTGAGACAATATTCAATTATAGGAACAGGAGTTCAAGCAGCAGAAAATGTGAGGTTTTGGTACTCAGCTCCGGTGAGATTCTGCCCAAGTCAATCACTGGAATTAGTGCTCGGCAGCATGTGTCTGTGTTGCTAGAGTTTATAAAAGGGTCAACAAACCCCTAGACTGTATACACCCCAAGGCACTACGTCCTCATTGATCGGGTGAATTAGACAGGTTGTGGCCCACATACCTGGCTGACTAGGTATGAGCTAATCGATGGACCTAAGGAATCCAACACCATTTTTGTCACAGACCAAAATTTAACACAATAGTAGTGTACTATAACAGTCTATAACAGTTTCTAACAGTGTTACCATGGACAGGCCACTCCAACGCTGCACTGTCCATAGTTATGCGCACAGCGCAGATGCAGCACAGAGCTATGACGCGAAATTAACACTGCTGGGGCTGTGCTAGTGCTATGGCACTTTCATGACTGGGAACTCGGATAAATAAGAGGTCAAATGAATACGTCAGTGCTCTTCAGGACGGAAAGTGGGAGTGCTAGAAAGAGGAATTCCGAGTTGAATTACCGTTTCAAACTATTTTCAAAGTCGAAGATCGTTTGTTTCCGAGTTCCCAGTTGTCTTGAATGCACTGATGTCGGAAGTCAGAGATCCTCGAGTTCCTGAGTTCCCAATGGTTTTGAACGCGGCATTAGTTGATATTTCACTCCCCTCCGACCTGTCACATTCCTCCACCTCCCGACACACTCGAACATCTACAGATATGGTGGGTTCTTCAATAACCCTGATTAAATAGTTAGCTATCTAGCTAGCTACTCGAAATTGTATTATTATTTCGGAATTGTTTGTCGAACTAGATAACAAGTAGATAGCCAGTTTGATTGAGCAGAACCAGCAAGTTAGCGTTATCGTAGCTAGCCAAGGTTAGCTACTTGCCATTACTGTATAGTAGTAACGCTAGCTCGTTGATATACCAGTAACTGTAATTACCCCTGTCTCCAACTGTCCCACAGATGTTAGTCTTTCTCTTGCTGACTAGTAGCTAGTTCCTAACTAGGTAAGGGTGTGATAGAAAGTTGTCTGTCAAGTTAGCTAACTTTAGTTAGCTGGGCTAACTAGCAACCACTGGTCCTTGCCCACAGGGTTGAGCAACATCATAGCTAACTTAATCTTTCTTTGAACAGTCTGACTTCTCAGAAGATCAAATCATGGGTGAGTTACAAACTAGTTCGCTAGATTAGCTAGCTAACTACTGTAGCTAGTTACTTTCCCAAAACTTTAACTAAACCAACTCTTGCATGCTGCAATCCTCAACTCAGACAGATGCCACTTTAATGTTTCTTCCTTGCTCGTCTGACTCATCTGCTTTATGCCTTGTCTGTCATTCCTCTATTGTAGCAAAGTTAGCACTATTTCCTTTCTGTCCTCTGTGTTTTCTCAAACTCCATATGCAACTGATTGTTCTTTCCAGATTGAGTTTAACCTGGATCAAATACACGGTGAGTCATTGGTGAAGGACCCTAACATTTCGCCCTTAAATCTGGGACCTTAATCTAACAGTGTTGAAAGGCATGTTGTTGGTGTGATACAGTTGCGGTAGGCACACCATAGATGTTAGCCTACAAGTACAGTGTCACTGCTATATTTCAAGACACTCAGTGAGCTTAGGCTGTTGTGTCATGTCTATTTCCTGTTTGTTTTTTCCCCCTGTCAATAGTTGGGAATAAAATAGCTATAAACAGACTTTCTATCCATGTTAGTAAACTCAGGTCTAGTATGTGAGGTAGTAATCGGCACCTCGTGTGTAGGTGCATATCTATAGACAGAGAATCCTCCTTTTGCATACCATATACTAGTTAGTTTGCATCAAACTGCATGCATTCCCAGTTGTACCATTCCCATGTACCACAAACGTTTCCATGCTATCGAAACTAGCTTGTCCCCTGGAGTGTTACCTTTCCTTTTGTGGAGTTAGAAACAGATTAGTAGATTGGTCCTCTCTCCTCCCTGGCTTGTTTAATAATTGTTGGCATAATACAGCTCTCCCTCCCACTCTCCTCCACTACCTTTATATGGTGTTGGGAAATGGAACGAAGAGGCTGGCACATTCCTGAGAACAGGAAAAAGTTCCACAACATACCATTGTCTGCCTCCTAGGGTCCTGAAGGGATATTCCATAGACCTACCCTGAAGGGATATTCCATAGACCTACCCTGAAGGGATATTCCATAGACCTACCCTGAAGGGATATTCCATAGACCTACCCTGAAGGGATATTCCATAGACCTACCCTGAAGGGATATTCCATAGACCTACCCTGAAGGGATATTCCATAGACCTACCCTGAAGGGATATTCCATAGACCTACCCTGAAGGGATATTCCATAGACCTACCCTGAAGGGATATTCCATAGACCTACCCTGAAGGGATATTCCATAGACCTACCCTGAAGGGATATTCCATAGACCTACCCTGAAGGGATATACCATAGACCTACCCTGAAGGGATATTCCATAGACCTACCCTGAAGGGTTGTGGTCAATTCCATTTAAATTCAGTCCCCCCCCCCCAACCCATCTATGTCCCTGAACTCAATTAACCTTAACAATGGACCCAATTATCCTGGGTAGATACATTTACATTAATGTGAAGTGACATACCTGGTGAACAAAGGTGTGTGTGTGTGGTGTGTGTGTGTGCTAGCTAACAGTTTTAGCTAAAATAACTTATGTGAAGTGATGCACATTATCAGTTGTTGGACTATAAGGACAGATTTTCTTTTGTACCATTCAATCTATCTCCTACTTTATCAGTTTCCAACATGTTTGCTGTTTTTCCCCCTCAGCCATTTTAACATCTTTTATACACTCACTCATTTCTTTTCCCCTCCAATCCTCACCTCTCTCATTAGAGAAGATGATCCAATGACCCTCCATTGGCCTTCCTCCAATGAGCCTTGAGAGGGAGGTGAGGCATTGAGGAAAAGGGATGGTCATACAGACAGACACTCACCTGTCCCTTTCTCTCCCTCCTCCAGAGTTTAAGGAGGCCTTCCTCCTCTTCGACAGAACCGGTGATGGAAAGATCAGCTACAGTCAGTGTGGTGATGTCATGAGGGCGTTGGGACAGAATCCTGTCAACTCTGAGGTCCTCAAGGTCCTGGGTAACCCCAAGGCTGAAGGTGAGATACAATTAGGCTTGGGAGGTGTACTGTTGAAACAATTTATTTGAAGTCATTGAACTATTTGTAGCTACTTTTTAAGTAAATACCTTCAGTTGGGAGATAAAGCAGATTGCGTTCTCCGTTTCCCCCGTCACATTATTTTACATTATGAAGCTTACCGTAGTTCCCCATAACAGTCACGCGTTTTTTAGTAAATAGCACAACGGGAGAAGCAGGTAGCAGGTGAGTCCAATTGTGTATTGACAAGGGTCGCTTTTATATTGAAAGTGAAGTGTTTTTTGGCTTCAACAGAGTGATCAGGGACATGTAACTATAGTTTTCCTTCACAGAAGATACATTACTGCAACACATTTGGCAGAAAATAGCTTCATTGTCATCGGATGACAAAGTGTAGTTCTATTCGGCTAGCAGCCACATGTAAATGGGCTTACAATGAAAAAGCAAGGTTTTTTTGTTGCAAAAACTATGCATTGCCATCATATTTCTAATGTTTACCTTAAACTACAACTACATTTCTTATTGTTTTTGCTTAAAGTTCATCTTGCATTTTACTGGAGAAAAGTAGACTGGCTACACAGAGAAAAGTAGAATGCCCTTTGGTAAATTCTCATCGAGTGAAGAAGTGCAACTGAAGCACAAAATGTTTGATACCAAACAGAAATTGCAATAAGCATTTTTATATCTGTTTGCAAAACACAGCAAGATATTTCTTATGCGTCTTCTTTTTTCTGCTTGAAAAAGGAAAAATTCTGAGGTAAACCTAAGGGTCGTGTTAACTAACTTGTTATTAATTCAGCCACTTACTTAGATAAGTTGACGGGGCATCATATTGTGTTAGCTTTCTGCCGTGTTTGAGAAGTCAAAGCCCTTTGGATGAGTTATCTATACAGCTGCCACTGCAGCTTGAGTTTCTTGCATTTTTTCTCCTCTGTTCTAGCCTGTCTGCTCCTCCCCCTGTCTTCTCAGAGCAGACAAGCCCGATGGCCTAGCGACTCCAGACTCCACCCATACACAGCATGTACACATGCTGCTCCAGAGCCAGTACTGTTCTTCCTTCAGACAAGCATGTGTCAAAACGTTGTTCATTTACACAATGTCTCTCGTTCACATTCGCTTGTCCAGAATCACCAAACATGACATTCGGTAGCTCCTACCTATATATGTATGACTTTATGAGCTGGATTGCCTAGTGGTTGGGCCAGTAACCGAAATGTTGCTGGATCGAATCCCCGAGCTGAGCAGGTAAAAATCTGTTCCCCGGTAGGCTGTCATTGTAAATAAGAATTTGTTCTTGACTGACTTGCCTAGTTAAATAAAGGTAAAATAAAAAAAGATATTTAAAAAATGTAACCGTATAGCTTCCGTCCCTCTCCTCGCACCTACCTGGGCTCGAACCAGGCACCCTCTGCACACATCGACAACTGACACCCACAAAACATCATTACCCAAGGGGAAACGACTACTTCAAGGTCTCGGAGCCGAGTGACGTCACCAATTGAAACGCTATTAGAGCGCACCCCGCAAACTAGCTAGCCATTTCACATCTGTTACACTTGCAGTCAGCAGGCCAATTGCACACTCCCTCAAAATTTGAGACAGCTGTAGTCTTTTATTGTCCCCAGAACAAGGTGTAATGATCATGCTGTTTAATCAGCTTCTTAATCCATTCACCTGACAAGTGTGGCATATCATCTTGGCAAAGGAGAAATGCTCACTAACAGGGATGTAAACCAATTTGAGCACAATAAGCTTTTTGTGCATATGGAACATTTCTGGCATTTTTATTTCAGCTCATGAAACAACTTTTTACATGTTGTGTTTTTATATTTTTGTTAAGTATATTTTATTCTGTGTCCTACTGATTGCACCGATGCATCCCTGAGAATCTCAAATCATATAATTAGCTTTTACAAGAATGAGAAACAGGAAGTGTTTTTAGGTTGTGCTTTCTAAGATGTCTACATGAGTTAGTTTGTACAGCCAACCTTTACTGACCCCTATATGTCTCTACCAGAACTTGTTTGGATTTGGGTTCTTCCAATTTTCACAAGCAAGGGCCTTATCAGGTGCACTGACCACCTTTTTGTCCAGTGACGACTCATGGGTTAAAAGGGTTGTGAGGTGTATACCCGTGTTCATTCATATCATCAATTCATCGATTTTCCTCCATTTACATTTTTTCAGAGATGAACCACAAGATGCTCGACTTTGAGCAGTTCCTTCCTATGCTGCAGGCCATCGCTAAGAATAAGGACCAGGGCTCCTTTGAGGATTTTGTTGAGGGACTGCGTGTCTTCGATAAGGAGGGCAACGGAACTGTAATGGGGGCAGAGTTACGGCACGTCCTCACCACACTAGGTTAGTTACATTCTTTTACTCTTTCAGGTCTGAGAGAGATCTTTTTACAATGTGTTTTTATCCGCAAGATTTAAATCACTGATCAAAATAATCTAATTTGGAAGTTGATTCTAAAAATGATTGCCAAAATATACTGCAAGGTTGACTCCTCTGATGAATCGATTCAGTTTATCACAACACAAATATGTAACATGAACCAGACATTTTCTGGTAAAAGGTTATTTTCAAACTGAACACCACTACACATTGTCTTCTGTAGCTCCGTTACAATGCCAGAATAGTGGGTTTGATTCCCTGCACCACCCATACGTCAAAAATATAAGCACTGCAAGTCCCTTTGGATAAAATTGGCTGCTAAATGTCATTCACCATGTACAAAAGTATGTGGACACCCCTTCAAATTAGTGGATTTGGCTATTTCAGCCATACCTGTTGCTGACAGGTGTATAACACCGAGCACACAGCCATGCAAACGCCATTGGCAGTGGAATGGCTTTACTGTAGAGCTCAGTTGACATTCAACGTGGCACCTTTCCAACTCAAACTTCTGCCCTGCTTGAACTGCCACGGTCAACTGTAAGTGCTGTTATTTTGAAGCGAAAACGTCTAGGAGCAACAACGGCTCGGCCGCGAAGTGGTAGGCCACACAAGCTCACAGAACCTGACTGCTGATTGCTGAAGCACATGGTGCGTAAAAATCCTCTGTCCTCGTTTGCAAAACTCACTACCCAGTTCCAAACTGCCTCTGGAAGCAACGTCAGCACAATAACTGTTCGTCGGGAGCTTCATGAAATGGGTTTCCATGGCCAAGCAGCCGCATAGAAGCTTAAGATCACTATGCGCAATGCCAAGCGTCAGCTGGAGTGGTGTAAAGCTCGCCGCCATTGGAATCTGGATCAGTGGAAACTGATTCATCACTCCAGAGAACCAATCTTCACCATCTGGCAGTCCGACAGACAAATTCTTGTTTGGCGGATGCCAGGAAAACGCTACCTGCCCCAATGCATGTTGCCAACTGTGAAGTTTGGTGGAGGAGGAATATAATGGTCTGGGACTGTTTTTCATGGTTTGGGCAAGGCCCCTTACCGCTACAGCATACAATGACATTCTAGACAATTCTGTGCTTCCAACTTTGTGGGAACAGTTTAGTTGACTGGCCAGCACGGAGCCCAGACCTCAACCCCATCGAACACCTTTGGGATGAATTGGAACGCTGACTGCGAGCCAGGCCTAATTGCCCAACATCAGTGCCCGACCTGACTTAATGCTCTTGTGGCTGAATGGAAGCAAGTCCTATCAGCAATGTTCCAACATCTAGTGGAAAGCCTTCCCAGAAGAGTGGAGGCTGCAAAGGGGCAACCAACTCAATTAAAGCACGTGATTTTGGAATGAGATGTTTGTCGAGCAGGTGTCCACATACTTTTGGTCGTGTAGTGTATTTTCCTTGCTTTTTATAACTCTGTCTTTCAGGGGAGAAGATGACGGAGGAGGAGGTAGAGACACTTCTTACTGGACACGAGGACGCTAATGGCTGTATCAACTATGAAGGTGAGAAAAATAGTAAAAACAGAATGATGGACGGAGACAACAGGATGAGCTATAACTGGACTAGGTTAATGTGATGTAATGATCCCACCACCCTAAACCCTTACACCACCACTACTACACCTCTTCAGTAAGTAACACCTAAGTGCAACCCAGGGAGCTCATCTGGTTATGGACCGCTGCCCTTGCATGACAGTGCATGTTTCCTTGCTGTGTGTGGATAGGTAATGTACTATAGAAGCTGTCGGGGGGAGCTTGCTGGGCTACAGTGTGTACCAGAATGAAGATGCAAACACAGCTGTTTTAGAGCCTGCTTAAATGCCCAACTATTGAAATGTCTGCATTAACAGTTGAGTAGTCAAATATTGGTATTGTGTACTGATGAAACGGTCAGCTGAAGACCTGGACTGAGGTGGTGCTAGTACTATAATACAACACAACGTCTTGTTGGGTGATCGGACCAGAATGGGAATACAAAGAGTTTGTAACATGCTGTGTGACTTTCTCCACAGCCTTTATTCGTCACGTGTCGGGCTGAGAGCCGGTACGGGTCAGGCTGCAGAGGGTATAACAGTGCTCTACCTAGGCTGTCCTGCTTAGTCTTCTAAACTACGCGCTAGAACATAGAACGCACTAGCTCTTAGAAGACAGTAACCCAACATCAACTCTGGGTGTAAATTGTTAGTCACAGATCGTCCTTGCATTACTGTACCACACATTGTCTATTAATCAAAGTAAGAATGTGTCTCCTGATCTAGGGTCCCTTTTGGTAGTATCAAGCTGTTCAAGTTTTTTTGCCAAATATAAAAGCTCTTGCAGTGGGAAAGCCTGGTGAGAGCGATGTTGTGTGGTCTGAACTGGAGGTTTTGACTCATGGTGGACTGAGACTCTGAGCATGCTGAGGCATGCTCATCTCTCTGCATGTGTATGGGCAGCCCATCTGTCTACAGAACTAGAGGGTCTCAAGTGTGTCCTTGATTCCTCGCGTCCGCTCACCTTGGACCTTGTCTTCCAATGTGTTTTGAGGAGAGTGGAATCAAGGAAATACAATTGAGATTCCCTCTTTTAGAGGGATAGTTTGTACAGTTGAAGTCAGAAGTTTACATACACCTTAGCCAAATACATTTCAACTCTGTTTTTCACAATTCCTGACATTTCATTCTAGTAAAAATGTCCCGTCTTAGGTCAGTTAGGATCCTCCACTTTATTTTAAGAATGTGAAATGTCAGGATAATAGTAGAGTGATGTTTTTATTTCTTTCATCACATTCCCAGTGGTTCAGAAGTTTACATGCACTCAATTAGTATTTGATAGCATTGTCTTTAAATTGTTTAACTTGGGTCAAACGTTTTGGGTAGCCTTCCACAAGCTTCCCACAATAAGTTGGGTGAATTTTGGCCCATTCCTCCTGACAGAGCTGGTGTACAGCTAGGTTTGTAGGCCTCCTTGCTAGCACACGCTTTTTCAGTTCTGCCCACAGATTTTCTATGGGATTGAGGTCAGGGCTTTGTGATGGCCACTCCAATACCTTGACTTTGTTGTTTTGTTAATTTGTTTGTTTACAAGAAATTAGTGGAGTGGTTGAAAAATGAGTTTTAATGACTCCAACCTAAGTGTATTTAAACTTACGACTTCAACTGTACATGCTGAGCAAGAGTGTTTGTTTTACTGGGTGTTCAGAGCTTGCTAGATAATGCTAATGTAATTTGACCACCTTTGCGGGACCAAAATAGGCCTTGGTTTGCCGTGGAGTTTTTATGTGAAAGCCCCATTTCATACTTTACACATTATGTAGTTACATAGTTTTATAATTTTGCTCATTTGGACCATGTTTCCCATAGTAGACCAGTCACTCCTGTTAACCACAGAGTTACAATGAAGCTGTAGCTAAGATCTCCCTGTACTTTAGCGCCCCCAATCTGTCTCCCCCTGATCTGTATCTTGCCTGACGACTCATCCAGAATTGAATTCTCCTGCTCTTTCGATCGCTCCACACATTGTCTGAAACGGTCATCCTGGAAGTTGTCTGTGCTGATGTCAAAATGAGGGCTGTCATCTCTCTCCCTCTCTCTTTCCCTCTCTCGGTCTCATCTCTCTCCCTCTCTCTTTCCCTCTCTCGGTCTCATCTCTCTCCCTCTCTCTTTCCCTCTCTCGGTCTCATTTCTCTCCCTCTCTCTTTCCCTCTCTCGGTCTCATCTCTCTCCCTCTCTCTTTCCCTCTCTCGGTCTCATCTCTCTCCCTCTCTCTTTCCCTCTCTCGGTCTCATCTCTCTCCCTCTCTCTTTCCCTCTCTCGGTCTCATCTCTCTCTCTCCGTCACAGAACTCGTCCGGATGGTCATGAGCGGTTGAAGATTAAGAAGAAACATTCCTTCCTTTTCTTTGTTAGTTTATTTCACCCTGTTTTTATTTCTGGTACATATTCAACTAGCTTCCATCCCTCTCCTCCTGCCTGCTCCCTTTATTGTATTATGTCTTCATGTCCTTTACAGTCCCACGTTCAGACCATGATGACCCAAGCTATGTTAATGGCCTGGCTCTTTCAATTAAGAATAAGACCAACTTGCATGTAACTAGAAGCTTGTGTGCTGCTGGCGTGACCTGCATTAACATTCCCAGATACAAACAATTCAATCTGGTTCCAGATCTGTTTGTCTTGGGACCAGGCTACTTAATACCTACACTTGGACAATGATTATTGTGATACAATACATGGCTTAGCTGAGTCAGTGGGAAGGGACCGCGTTGTGGTGGTGGGTGACCAATTACCTATTATTGTTGGCCTAGGTCCCAGACCAGTATGTGCTGTCTTGCCAACTCTGCCATGACATTAAACAGCAATGTAGTTGGCAAGACAGCACAAAGTGATCTGAGACCAGGCTAGCGAAGTCTTGTTTGGCTGGCAATGTCTCCCTTCCTATTGCTATGCAGTTTGTTAGCCAATATGTATATGAAGCCATACAATCATGCTGATGTACAAATGCAATGTTCAGTGGATTTTTGTTTTATTCTCCCTTTATTGTTGCAGCATTCAAATAAAATATTTTTTTTAAAACTGAAAGTAGTTTTTTTTCTAACAAACTTTAAACTTCTAAGAGAACATGATTTGACTGGGTGACCTTAATCAGCTATGGATATTTGTGGTCAAATCATTTTACTTCCACAAATATCTGTTTTAAAAGAAATTGTCACTTTTGTGTTCAGAAATCTGTTGCATTATATTAAGTGGACACAAGAGGGCAGTGATGTCTATTTTGGCAAAAAGACTTCATACTTGGCAGACCATGGCAACTCGTACTGTTTTAATTAATGATGGGCAGTAACCATACCAAAACAACTCCTTTTATTGACCAATTCTAAGTCTGCGTCTGCTTGAATAGTGGCTTAATGACTTCATTGTAGATGAAGGCATGCTCTAACTCAGTGGGACTGGTGTCCACTTCATTGTAGATGAAGGCATGCTCTAACTCAGTGGGACTGGTGTTCACTTCATTGTAGATGAAGGCATGCTCTAACTCAGTGGGACTGGTGTTCACTTCATTGTAGATGAAGGCATGCTCTAACTCAGTGGGACTGGTGTTCACTTCATTGTAGATGAAGGCATGCTCTAACTCAGTGGGACTGGTGTTCACTTCATTGTAGATGAAGGCATGCTCTAACTCAGTGGGACTGGTGTTCACTTCATTGTAGATGAAGGCATGCTCTAACTCAGTGGGACTGGTGTTCACTTCATTGTAGATGAAGGCATGCTCTAACTCAGTGGGACTGGTGTTCACTTCATTGTAGATGAAGGCATGCTCTAACTCAGTGGGACTGGTGTTCACTTCATTGTAGATGAAGGCATGCTCTAACTCAGTGGGACTGGTGTTCACTTCATTGTAGATGAAGGCATGCTCTAACTCAGTGGGACTGGTGTTCACTTCATTGTAGATGAAGGCATGCTCTAACTCAGTGGGACTGGTGTTCACTTCATTGTAGATGAAGGCATGCTCTAACTCAGTGGGACTGGTGTTCACTTCATTGTAGATGAAGGCATGCTCTAACTCAGTGGGACTGGTGTTCTCTTCATTGTAGATGAAGGCATGCTCTAACTCAGTGGGACTGGTGTTCTCTTCATTGTAGATGAAGGCATGCTCTAACTCAGTGGGACTGGTGTCCACTTCATTGTAGATGAAGGCATGCTCTAACTCAGTGGGACTGGTGTTCACTTCATTGTAGATGAAGGCATGCTCTAACTCAGTGGGACTGGTGTTCACTTCATTGTAGATGAAGGCATGCTCTAACTCAGTGGGACTGGTGTTCTCTTCATTGTAGATGAAGGCATGCTCTAACTCAGTGGGACTGGTGTTCTCTTCATTGTAGATGAAGGCATGCTCTAACTCAGTGGGACTGGTGTTCACTTCATTGTAGATGAAGGCATGCTCTAACTCAGTGGGACTGGTGTTCACTTCATTGTAGATGAAGGCATGCTCTAACTCAGTGGGACTGGTGTTCTCTTCATTGTAGATGAAGGCATGCTCTAACTCAGTGGGACTGGTGTTCACTTCATTGTAGATGAAGGCATGCTCTAACTCAGTGGGACTGGTGTTCACTTCATTGTAGATGAAGGCATGCTCTAACTCAGTGGGACTGGTGTTCTCTTCATTGTAGATGAAGGCATGCTCTAACTCAGTGGGACTGGTGTTCACTTCATTGTAGATGAAGACATGCTCTAACTCAGTGGGACTGGTGTTCTCTTCATTGTAGATGAAGGCATGCTCTAACTCAGTGGGACTGGTGTCCTCTTCATGGAACACTTTTCTATAGTTACACAGTTGTCTTATGACCAGTGTTAGAATAATTCTATAACACTCTTTAAGAGATTTCATCATGTATTTTAGAACCTCTTCAACCTTTCTTGGCACGGATTCTTATATTCAACTTGTACAGTCCATAATTGGCAGCCTGTGTGTGATCCTGTATGACAGTGTTCTAGACTGGAACACGGAACTGCCCAGTAGAATCCTGTATGTTATGTTGGTCAGTGTGCCGAGACAGATTCCGCTCCACGCTTCCTGACCTTTTCCTAATTCCCCTCACAACCAGTTGCTTCTTACTCTCATTAGGTACCACCAGAGCTATCGGAGTAATGTAAGGTATCATACCCAAGTGGTGAATAGGTTGTCCTCTAATTACTGAGTGTGTGTTTACGTGCATGTTTGTGTGTTGGTTGGAAGTGAAGTGTATTGATTATTTGAATCCTGCTGTATGTGTGTGTGTTATCCTCTGCATTCGACAGGGGAATCTCTAATGGCCTCAGTGCAACCTGCCTCATACCCTCCTCCACCAATTAACTTTACACTGGAATCTATCTGTCAGGACTACTGAAGAGACCAAGGAGGCTGGGCACACAGTCTCACACACACGTGATCTTGGATAAGCACACATTCAGATTTGTTGACATTGTGAAGCTACAAATTCAAGATTTCAATTAAATTACAACATTTAGACACTAACAATTCAAGTTTGTAAATTCTCCATACATATAATTAATGTATGGTCATTCCCCTTCATTATGAGGCTTAGATATTGGTTTAAAGTGACAAAATGATGCATGGGGCTGACTTGATACAATTCCAGTTCAATAAACTGCTTATAATGGTGTACATTTCAACTCTTAACTAATCACGTTTTTGACATTCACTTATTATTCAAACCGAAATAAAGATCACTTGATCACTTGTGAGATAATGTAGTGGCATGCTGTTTGTTTTGATGAACCATGTTTCTCAAGGATCTCCATCCAACAATGTCAACAAGTGACTAGTAACCACCATTAGGTTACACTTTATGGCTATTTAGTAGTCAGGAAAGATATTGCCACATTTTGAAATGTACATATCTTTAATTTTTAAATTTTTTAGAGCTAGGTGTATGATCTACAACTCAGATCAATATATTCTTACCTTGTAAGGCAGTGTCTTAACTAGACATATTGGAAATCCATGGAAGAACAGTCGGTTTGAAGCAGTGGCCAACCGGTATGGGTTAGGTTTGAACCCTCAGCCTCTAGGTCCACACTCACAGGCCACATCTGAATCCCAAATGACACCCTGTTCTCTATATAGTGCACTACTTTTGACCAGAGCCAAAACTAGTGCACTATATAGGGCCATTTGGGGCACAAATCATATTCTCAATTTGACACAATTAGCGAAGGCTAAGAGCCAAATGGCTAGTCACTCCAAATGAATTGAACAAGGAAGGTTCTCTCGTTGTCGGGTGTGTGCATACATACTGTATAGACACTGAGTTTACAAAACATTAGGAACACCTGCTCTCATATTTTTTTATTTTATTAGGAAGGTGTTTCTAATGTTTTGTACACTCAATGTATGTTATTTATCCTGTTAAAACAGTAGAAGGCAGAGCATTCGATCCTTTAGCTAGAGAATGTCTTCCCAATGATGTACAAAAAATTTAAGTGAAAAAAACTTGCCTTAGTTCCAAAAACTAATTCCACAGGCTTTAGCTCAGTGGGCTAACATGATATTGCATCACACAATAACACGTTTGTCACTCTCAGAATGTTGAATGGGTAGGAATGATTGTGATTGTACTGTAGGTACAGTTCACAATGTAAGTAGAAGAGACTTGTGATATGTACCAGAGTTAAAGTGTTACTGCACCTATAATGTACATGTTCTGATATCCTTTCTTGCACACACTCTGACATGCCAACACACAGGAGGGGTTAAGAAATGCACTTGGTCATGATTGGCTCAAAAACACTCAACTCTTCACACACACATCTATAGAAACACACACACTCAGTCCACGTCCTTTCACTTTTTTGCAATTTCAGCATATGTACTGTGTGTTTGTGTGTGTGTGTCTGTTTGTGTGTTGTATTCCCCTCTGCCCCTTCCGTCCACCCTCAGCCTCATGGTGTGATAGTGTCCACCCTCAGCCTCATGGTGTGATGGTGTCCTTCCTCAGCCTCATGGTGTGATGGTGTCCTCCCTCAGCCTCATGGTGTGATAGTGTCCACCCTCAGCCTCATGGTGTGATGGTGTCCTTCCTCAGCATCATGGTGTGATGGTGTCCTCCCTCAGCCTCATGGTGTGATAGTGTCCTCCCTCAGCCTCATGGTGTGATAGTGTCCTCCCTCAGCCTCATGGTGTGATGGTGTCCTCCCTCAGCCTCATGGCGTGATGGTGTCCTCCCTCAGCCTCATGGCGTGATGGTGTCTTCCCTCAGCCTCATGGTGTGATGGTGTCCTCCCTCAGCCTCATGGTGTGATGGTGTCCTCCCTCAGCCTCATGGTGTGATGGTGTCCTCCCTCAGCCTCATGGTGTGATGGTGTCCTCCCTCAGCCTCATGGTGTGATGGTTAAAGAAGGTCAACCATCTGTGACCAGATGTGATTTACTTTGAATTCTCTCTTCATGTTATTTTGTTATCTGTGTTTTCAGTTTTATTTATGTCCTTCCTTGTTTTTTTATAGCTGAAAATCAAGCAACAATTGATCATAAAAAACAAAACTGTCTCCATGTAGTAGAGTGAGACTGTTCTGGCCTAAATTATGAACAACAGGGATTATAAAGGGGTATTTTATTTTGAAAAAGCAGGTGACTTTTATTTTGAAACAGCAGGGGGCTTTTATTTTGAAACAGTTGGATGGTGTTATTGGGACATATCACAGTGACTTAACAGTGTGAACTACTGAACTGTCAACTGGGTCAGAGGGGGGCGAAATGTAGCGGAAATTGAACTCTGGAAATTTGTGTTGGCTCCCAGAGCTAATGCCTTTGCTTTAACTCAGTAGGCGAACCCAGTCTTGATTCACACATTCACAACCTTTGGTCACACTCAGAATGCTCAATGGGTAGGACTGATGCTCTTAGTTAAATTGTATGTACAACAATGTAAGTAGACGTGACATTGAATATGTGGTATATTTTAATGCAACCTTTTGCACACCTATTCTGTACATGTTCTGATGTCCATATTTCCACACACATGAGGGGTCAGTAAATTCACTTGGTCATGATTGGCTCAATAACACAACACACAAATGAAACACTTCTTCATTTGAAAAACCACACTCAGTCAGTCCATGTCCTTTCAGTGTGCTGTCATTTCTGTGTGTGTGTGTGTGTGTGTGTGTGTGTGTGTGCGTGCGTGCGTGTGTGTGTGTGAGAAAGAGAGAGCAGTTGTACGGGAGAGTGTTAAGTGTGTGTATGCATGTACGGCATGAATGTATGTACATACAGTACCAATCAAACGTTTGGACACACCTACACATTCAAGTTTTCTTTATTTTTACTATTTTCTACATTGTAGAATAATAGTGAAGACTATGAACTATGAACTATGAACTATAACTATAACTATGAAATAACACATATGGAATCATGTAGTAACCAAAAAAGTGTAAAACAAATCAAAATTGATTTTAGATTTGAGATTCTTCAAAGTAGCCACCCTTTGCCTTGATGACAGCTTTGCACACTCTTGGCATTCTCTCAACCAGCTTCATTAGGTAGTCACCTGGAATGCATTTCAATTAACAGGTGTCCATCATTACAACAGTCCATCATTACTTTAAGAAATGAAGGTCAGTCAATCCGGAACATTTCAAAAACTTTGAAAGTTTCTTCAATTGCAGTCACAAAAACCATCAAGCACTATGATCAAACTGTCTCTCATGAGGACCGCCACAGGAAAGGAAGACCCAGAGTTACCTCTGCTACAGAGGATAAGTTAATTAGAGTTACCAGCCTCAGAAATTGCAGTCCAAATAAATGCTTCACAGAGTTCAAGTAACAGACACATCTCAACATCAACTGTTCAGAGGAGGCTCAGTGAATCAGGCCTTCATGGTCGAATTACTGCAAATAAACCACTACTAAAGGACACCAATAAGAAGAAGAGACTTGCTTGAGCAAGAAACACGAACAATGGGCATTAGACCAGTAGTCCTTTGGTCTAATGAGTCCAAATTTGAGATTTTTGGTTCCAACCGCTGTGTCTTTGTGAGACGCAGAGTATGTGAACGGATGATCTCTCAAAGTGTGGTTCCCACCGTGAAGCATGGAGGAGGAGGTGTGATGGTGTGGGGGTGCTTTGCTGGTGACACTGTCAGTGATTTATTTAGTTTTCAAGGCACACTTAACCAGCATGGCTATCACAGCATTCTACAGTGATACGCCATCCCATCTGGTTTGCATTTAGTGGGACTATCATTTGTTTTTCAACAGGACAATGACCCAACACACCTCTAGGCTGTGTAAAGGCTATTTGACCAAGAAGGAGAGTGATGGAGTGCTACGTCAGATGACCTGGCCTCCACAATTACCCTACCTCAACCGACTTGAGATGGTTTGGGATGAATTGGACTGCAGAGTGAAGGAAAAGCAGCCAACAAGTGCTCAGTATATGTGGGAGCTTCTTCAAGACGGTTAGAAAAGCATTCCAGGTGAAGCTGGTTGAGAGAATTCCAAGAGTGTGCAAAGCTGTCATCAAGGCAAAGGGTGGCTACTTTGAAGAATTTAAAATATAAACATATGTTCATTTGTTTATTAACACCTTTTTGGTTACTACATGATTCCGTATGAGTTATATCATAATTTTCATGTCTCACTATTATTCTACAATTTAGAAAATAGTCAAAATAAAGAAAAACCCTTGAATGAGTCGGTGTGTCCAAACTTTTGACTGGCACTGTATGTATGCACGTTTTTTTATGTATGTTTGTGTGCACTGTTTGTGTGTGTATGTGTGTGTATATGTGTGTATGTGTGTGTGTGTGTGTTTGTCTGTATCTGTCTGTGTTGCCTTCAGCTCCTGCAGTCCACCCACAGCCTCTCTTGTCTTTTTAAAGTTGTGAAGGTCAGTCAGTCCAGTCGGTCAAGTTGGTCAATTCAGTCAGTCAGTCAGGGTAGATGAGGAACCCAGAGAATGTGCTGTATTTGTTGGTGTTTCCTCCATGGACCTTCCCCCCGTCCAGCTGTACACACACCTCGTCCCCCACGTCTAGATGCAGGATCACACTGTTAGACGCATAGTCATAGTTCTGGTCCGCATCCTGGGCGATGGCACTGGCCCTCACCTGTGACACACACACACACACACACACACACACACACACACACACACACACACACACACACACACACACACAGACACAGACAGAGACAGACAGACAGACAGACAGACAGACAGACAATGTCATGTGTTGAAACCATCAAGGTTATAGCTTTACAATAGGCAAACCCCTCCTGCTTTGTAATAGTAACTTAATTAATGCATTTGTGTCTCCGTGTCCACACGAGTAAACCCAATTAAATGTGTTAAGGAACAAGTAAAGATCCACTGCCTGCGGGTCAATACAGACTGAGCTCCCCACCAGCATGCAAATGGAAGGAGGCTCAGACTGGGCCGGACACAGTGGATGCATCCCAAATATCTCCCTATTAGTGCACTATAGGCCCTGGTCAAAAGTGGTGCACTATAAAGGAAATAGGGTGCCATTTGGGACACAGAGAGACACTCAATACCATGCACATTGAGCTCTGCTATTAGCGCTAGGGCATTTACATCATAAGCAGCAGGTCAACAGCTGCTGGGGGAAGATACTGTTGCTGTTTCTAGACCTGACTGCCTGACTTCCTGACTTCCATCCCTGTAGACCAGTGGTCACCAACCGGTCGATAGCGATCGACTGGTTGATCTTCAAGGCATTCCAGATCGATCGCCAAACATTTCATTAGTTTGATACTAGCCTACGTGAGATGTAATAACTTTTAAAATCATGACCTGAGAGAGACTGTTTTGAGTGAGTTCATGTCTAAGTTTTTATTCAGCACTGTCAAAACTGTTTTTACTCAACACTATTACAAAATATAAAATGCGCTTCTCCCTACTTCCACTCGTGCTGCAGCTACAATGAGTAGCCAGATGTAGGCTATTAATAGCCCTGCGTTTTTATTATTATTAGCATTTTGTCATGTTCAGTTGAAGTCGGACGTTTACATACACCTTAGCCAAATTCATTTGAACTCAGTTTTTCACAATTCCTGACATTTAATCCAAGTAAAAATGCCCTGTCTTAGGTCAGTGAGGATCACCACTTTATTTTAAGAATGTGAAATGTCAGAATAATTGTAGAGAGAATGATTTATTTCAGCTTTTATTTCTTTCATCACATTCCCAGTGGGTCAGAAGTTTACATACACTCAATTAGTATTTGGTAGCATTGCCTTTATATTGTTTAACATTGGTCCAACGTTTCGGGTAGCCTTCCACAAGCTTCCCACAATAAGTTGGATGAATTTTGGCCCATTACTCCTGATAGAGCTGGTGTAACTGAGTCAGGTTTGTAGGCCTCCTTCCTTGCACACACTTTTTCAGTTCTGCCCACAGATTTTCTATGGGATTGAGGTCAGGGTTTTGTGATGGCCACTCCAATACCTTGACTTTATTGTCCTTAAGCCATTTTGCCACAACTTTGGAAGTATGCTTGGGGTCATTGTCCATTTGGAAGACCCATATGCGACCAAGCTTTAACTTCCTGACTGATGTCTTGAGATGTTGCTTCAATATATCCACATAATTTTCCTACCTCATGATAGGTCATCCAACTTGGAATACCAAGTTGAAAAGTTTGGCATCTTTCTAGAGCTCCGACCTTCTGACCTGAAGATCCCTGACGTCACGATTTGACCTAGTTTATTTTCTTCAAGTTCCCAGTTGTCTTGAAAGCATCATGACCATCCGATGCAGGTAACATCAAGTCCAGTAAAATAAGAATGCAAATTATTTCAATTTATGCTCAGCTGTGCCTCACAAGTGCTACACCAATTGACCTAGTTTGTTAACAAAGCTGTAGTTTTTAAATCTAATATGGTCTGAGAAGAACAATATTGTCAGGCCAATTATATAGTTAATATGCTGTGATCATGTATTAGGCCTACTGCCCAAACCTCCTACAGAACCGTTTTTATTAGGTTCATGTCATTTTATGTCATGTTTTAATTCTGAGCGGTAGATCTCAGCTTGATTTTTGACTGCGAAAGTGATCTTCACTCAGAAAAGGATGCTGACCACTGCTGTAGACTACCCATTGTCCCCTGTGAACACCTCTTCCTCATCTATTCTACACTAGCCAATCAGCCTTCTGCTTCATTACACAGGTCTGAGAGCCACATCCACAGCTACAGCAGCTCTCTGATGACCAATAACAGGGTGTGTGATCAGCTCTGCGTCCTCTGAGGACCAATAACAGGGTGTGTGATCAGCTCTGCGTCCTCTGAGGACCAATAACAGGATGTGTGATCAGCTCTGCGTCTTCTGATGACCAAAAACAGGGTGTGTGATCAGCTCTGCGTACTCTGCTAAACAATAACAGACAATATGGTTGTGATCGAGGAAGAGGTCAGAGGTTAGATCCCAATCCGTCTGTTTATCCAGTGCAGTCTGTACAAGGACCTGTCAGATAGTCGGGCAGCACTAACCAACCAGGTGACGGAAAGCTACACAATTACAGTCTCAAAAAAGAGGAGTGAGTATGTAAGATTTATACCTCAACTCCATAGACATACTGTCTGTCTGGCGTCAGTGGCCTAACTGACCTTGTATCTATCTGTCAGGCTTCATGTCTAGGCAGCCACGGTGTGAGTGCTGAGCATAGACCACTCAATCTCTGTCAGCCCCCCAGACGACCGACGCATATCTCCAAGACACGACACGACAGGCACAGAGTATGATCTGCAGCTCGACTAACGTCATGTCACTCAATCCCGCTACTTTACTGTGTCATTGGTAACACTTTACATAAATCTGACAAGTATAATAATGCTTTATAAGCATGTATGAGCCCTTATGTCCTTCTCCCCAACAAGGTGCATTCTGATATATATATATGCTAAGTACATTGCTGACTAATCATTAGAAAGTAAGCCTTGTCTAAGCCAGAATGGCCCATTGAGCCTTACCCACAATCCATCTCGTTAAGGCACCGGGTCCCACTTTGGTATGACTCAACACGGGATTGAACCGCCAACCTTCCAATCTCAAGGCGGGCCCTCTAACAAAAGAACACTGATTCCTGAACACTGGTCCCACATTCTGTGTAAGTCACACTCAACAGACCATGTCATCGTATTAACAGGCTTGTTGAGAGAGGCTGTTGTGTAAGTTTGAAAGGGTTTTTGTCCACCCTTTCTAACACTGTGTTGCTCTGTGGGCAGTCAGGGGGACATAATAAAGGAAAGATAGTCCATCATACAGTGAGCCAGGGGAATGGAGGACCAGAGAAAAACGAAACATGACCGAGATGCAAAACCTCACAAAGCATGACGATAAAAGGATGACAAAACAAGACAAGTTGGTCAACAGAGAAACAGAAAGGAAGAGGAACAGGGAGACAGAGAGAGAAAGAGAGAGAGAGAGAGAGAACAGTGGACGAGAGGAGAGGAAGATGAAACAGAAAGGAAGAGGAACAGGGAGAGAGAGAGAGAGAGAGAGAGATCAGTGGACGAGAGGAGAGGAAGATGAAACAGAAAGGAAGAGGAACAGGGAGAGAGAGAGAGAGAGAGAACAGTGGACGAGAGGAGAGGAAGATGAAACAGAAAGGAAGAGGAACAGGGAGAGAGAGAGAGAGAGAGAACAGTGGACGAGAGGAGAGGAAGATGAAACAGAAAGGAAGAGGAACAGAGAGAGAGAGAGAGAGAGAGAGAGAGATCAGTGGACGAGAGGAGAGGAAGATGAAACAGAAAGGAAGAGGAACAGGGAGAGAGAGAGAGAGAGAGAGAGATCAGTGGACGAGAGGAGAGGAAGATGAAACAGAAAGGAAGAGGAACAGAGAGAGAGAGAGAGAGATCAGTGGACGAGAGGAGAGGAAGATGAAACAGAAAGGAAGAGGAACAGAGAGAGAGAGAGAGAGATCAGTGGACGAGAGGAGAGGAAGATGAAACAGAAAGGAAGAGGAACAGAGAGAGAGAGAGAGAGAAAGAGAGAGAGATCAGTGGACGAGAGGAGAGGAAGATAGCTGTGTTAATGGAGGTTGGTAGACAGTGGGCTGAGGGAGGAGGCAATAGGGAGGGGAGTGTTGTGAGGGCCAGACTGAGATAACACCACAAGACAGATATATAGACACCCACACACTGAACATGTCACGATGTCCAGACAAGTGCATAAGGCATTAGAGAGAGAACAAGGGAATGGCTCTAAACATTGCCTAGACGTTGCATTTGTGTACTAATTATCGATGTCTGTTTTGAATTAGGTGAAATCGGTATACTAATTAATGAATCCAAAGACTGGGATGTGATTCCTCCAGGGGATATTTGTGTCTGTTTTAGTGGTAGGTTTCCTTATTGCTGTTAGGGGACATGACGTGTGGTTGAAGTTAGAGGTTATGGTGGTGACATGGTGCTGTCAGGTTATGATATGATTATGATGGTGACAGCAGTGTTTTCTCTGCTATTGCCATTTAAAGAAATAAAGATTTGCTATTTAACATTCTGCCACATTTGCAATTGCCTTATCTATGCTAATGTAGCTATGTTTTATAATAGATCATGGAGCTGTAATATGTCATGCTATACTTGTTAAATGCAACATGTCCCCTAACCCCTCATTTTTCTGGTCCGAAATCCTTCCCTGCCCAGCAAGCACATAACGATCTGAGAACCATGTATCTTAGATCTGGTGATAGCGTGGATCTGGAGAGACACGCTCTGGTGAGAGCTGATGAGAGTTGGTGAGAGTGTGGATCTGGTGAGACACGGTCTGGTGAGACATGATCTGGTGAGAGCATGGATCTGGTGAGAGCGTGGATCTGGTGAGACACGATCTGGTGAGAGCGTGGATCTGGTGAGACACGGTCTGGTGAGAGCGTGGATCTGGTGAGACATGATCTGGTGAGAGCGTGGATCTGGTGAGACATGATCTGTTGAGACATGATCTGGTGAGAGCGTGGATCTGGTGAGAGAGTGGATCTGGTGAGAAATTATCTGGTGAGAGCGTAGATCTGGTGAGACATGATCTGGTGAGAGCGTGGATCTGGTGAGAGCATGGATCTGGTGAGAGCGTGGATCTGGTGAGAGCGTGGATCTGGTGAGAGCGTGGATCTGGTGAGAGCGTGGTTGCCCTATGGTTATTTTGCATACAACCGTCCCACAACTTTCTGGGAATGGTGCAGGATATCCAACTAGCGCTTAAGAAACATCTGTGGAGATTTCAGTACTTCAGCATAACGTTTTCTGCAGGTTTCCTCATGCTTCTATTTAAAGTAATGTTCTTGGAACATTAAGAAAACTTTCCATAAAAACCACAAGAAAACCTTAGTAACATTCAAAGAACATGGAGCTGAATGTTATTTTTAAAAACATACACACTGACTGTACAAAACATTAGGAACACCTGCTCTTTCCATGGCATAGACTCATCAGATGGATCCACGTGGAAGCTATGATCCCTTTTTTGATGTCACTTGTTAAATCCACTTCAATCAGTGTAGATGAAGGAGAGGAGAGTTAAGTACCTTTGAACGGGGTATGGTAGAAGGTGCCAGGCGCACTGGTTTGTGTGAAGAACTGCAACGCTGCTGGATTTTTCACGCTCAACAGTTCCGTCATTGTATCAAGAATGGTCCACCACCCAAAGGAGATCCAGCCAACATGACACAACTGTGGGAAGCATTCTACTCAACATGGACCAGCATCCCTGTGGAACGCTTTCGATACCTTGTAGAAAGGGAAATAAAGTCCATGCCGTGACAAATTGAAGCAAAGGTGGGTGCAACTCAATATTAGGAAGGTGTTCCTAATGTTTTGTACATTCTGTTCTCAGTGTCAACAAAACTCTCTCTATCCTCTATCTTGTTAAGTGTGTTCACACCTGAACATAATGAGTGCTCGTTTCTTTGAAATGGTGAAAAACAAACTTAGCTAACTCCATTCTTGTAGTGCAGTGGACTAATTCCATGGATAGCGAACAGAAGGTCATATGTTCAAATCTCACTGATGCTGTGCAAAATTCTAATTGAAATAAATGTGTTTACATGATTAATGCCTAAGCAATTTAGTGCTTATAGTTCAAAACAGTTAACCCAAAATAAGCTAGCTGTCACGCCCTGGTCTTAGTATTTTGTGTTTTCTTTATTATTTTGGTCAGGCCAGGGTGTGACATGGGTTTATTATGTGGTGTGTTTTGTCTTGGGGTTTTGTTAGGTATTGGGTTTGTGTCTTAGTGGGGTTTTCTAGGTAAGTCTATGGCTGTCTGGAGTGGTTCTCAATCAGAGGCAGGTGTTTATCGTTGTCTCTGATTGGGAACCATATTTAGGCAGCCATATTCTTTGAGTGTTTTGTGGGTGATTGTTCCTGTGTTTGTTGTCACCAGATAGGCTGTTTAGGTTTTCTCACGTTTATTGTTTTTGTTAGTTTATTCATGTATAGTTTTCTTTATTAAAGAATCATGAATAACCACCACGCTGCATTTTGGTCCGCCTCTCCTTCAGATGAAGAAAACCGTTACACTAGCAGTATTGTTAAAAGTCTTATTAAAACGTGTTCTCAGAATGTTATTTAATTACCTCCAAATACCCTATAATTTCTGTTCTCAAAACCTTATTAAAAACCCCCAGGAAAACTGTGAGGCAACCAGAGTAAAACGTTCCCAGAACCTCCCTGCAACCTAAAAATGAACGTTCCCAGAACAGGCGAAATGTTAACTTCCGTTCAGTTTTACCGGTCAAGAAATGTATGGCTTTGTTCCCAGACCCAATGGGAAACCAAAAAGGTACACTCCGACAACTTCCAAGGAACCAAATGTGCCAGCTGGGTGGTTCCTTGAGTTTTGTCATAAACAAGGAATACCAATGATATGTATGTTATATCACTGTCGTGACACAACTGGTATGTAAGGGATGCCCGCTGACGTGGTATGGACGAGGTGCATATTATATAAAATGTTCAAAGTGGACAAATGGAGATTATACTGCCTTCATTGCCTCAGATTTAATCTTTCCCTGGGTCTTTTTAACCAGTAATTTATACTCTTTTAATAGATCACATGAAAGTGGTTTCACACGGCCACTCTGTAATGACCAGAACCTGTATTAACTCCAGAAAGAAGTGACATGGTGTGCTTCCCAAATAGCACCCTATTCCCTACATAGTGTACTAATTTTGACCACAGCCGTATGGGCCCTGGCTTAAAGTAGTGCACTATAAAGGGAATAGGGTGTTATTTGGGGTCCAGGCATGGACATGGTAGAGCTGCTGAAATGTATTATAATTAGCCTTTAGGGTATTGTAGCTAAGGAAGCTCTGACTCTGGCTGTACTCTGTGCTTCTCTCCTTATAATGGATTTCAATATGTGAGCTCAAATCACTGGGTTTTCTGTAGAAATTGATATAACCTGTGATTTAACCTGTATTTCATACTTCGAGACAACCAACAAAAGAGTTAATGATTATGTAATATAAATCTCTCAAAATAGACGTCTTTTGATCTTTCTTGCCATAGTAATTACATACATACCAAACATTAGGAACACCTTCCGAATATTAAGTTTCACCTCAAGCTTTTGCCCTCAGAACAGCCTCAATTCGTCTCCACAAGGTATCGAAAGCGTTTCACAGGGATGCTGGCCCATGTTGACTCCAATGCTTCTCACAGTTGTGTCAAATTGGCTGGATGTCCTTTGGGTGGTTACCCATTCTTTTTTTTTCTTTTTTATTTTTTTTACCCCTTTTTCTCCCCAATTTCGTGATATCCAATTGTTGTAGTAGCTACTATCTTGTCTCATTGCTACAACTCCCGTACGGGCTCGGGAGAGACGAAGGTTGAATGTCATGCGTCCTCCGATACACAACCCAACCAGCCGTACTGCTTCTTAACACAGCGCGCATCCAACCCGGAAGCCAGCTGCACCAATGTGTCGGAGGCTACAGCGTGCACCTGGCAACCTTGGCTAGTGCGCACTGCACCCGGCCCGCCACAGGAGTCGCTGGTGCGCGATGAGACAAGGAGATCCCTACCGACCAATCCCTCCCTAACCCGGACGACGCTAGGCCAATTGTGCGTCGCCCCACGGACCTCCCGGTCGCGGCCGGTTACGACAGAGCCTGGGCGCGAACCCAGGGACTCTGATGACACTGCGCCACCCGGGAGGCCCGGTTGACCATTCTTGATACACACAGGAAACTGTTGAGTGTCAAAAACTCAAAAGCGTTGCAGTTCTTGACACAAACGGCACACATACAAAATCAATGTCTCAGTTGTCTCAAAGTTTTAAAAAAAATCCTTCCTTAACCTGTTTCAGTGCCTCTTCAACCTCAGGAGGCTGAAGAAATTTTGCGTGTCACCTGAAACCCTCACAAACTTCTATAGATAGACTGCCCTCAACCACAACGCTATCCAGAGGGTAGTGCGGGGGCAAAATACCTGCCCTGCAGCACCCGATGTCAAAGGAAGGCCAAATAAAATCATCAAGGACAACAACCACCCTAGCCACTGCCTGTTCACCCCTCTCTCTCTCCCCCCCCCCCCCCCCCCCCCCCCCTCCCACCTGTCTTGCCTTGCCATGTGCGGCAGAAAGAGAGAGAGTTTAAGAGCTACTTTTCTATTGTCTTCCCTCTAAGAGGTCAGTATATCACAACCAATGAATCCTGTCAGTTTTATTACCAGTGAACCAAGGCACCATAGATAAAAAGAGGACTTTGTATACCCTCACATCTCCCTGCCGGTCTCACAGAATAGCCGTGCTTGATCAGTTTATTACCCTAGCCCCACCTCCCGAATGGCTACTGACTTGCTCCCGAGTGGCGCAGCAGTCTAATGCACTGCATCTCAGAGCAAGAGGCATCACTGTAGTCCCTGGTTCAAATCCAGGCTGCATCACATCTGTTCTGATCGTGAGTCCCATATGGCGGTGTACAATTGGCTGGGGTAGGCTCTCATTGTAAATAAGAATTTGCTCTTAACTGACTTGCTTAGTTAAATAAAAAAGATTTTTTCAGATTCTCATTTCATCTATCCTTGTCTGTCTCTGTCTCCTCCCTCCCTCCCAGGCCCGTTTACCAGAAGCCCTGTAATGAAAGGGCCAGGGCTAGCCAGAGACAAGAGAGACAGCCCCAGGCTCTATGCTGGCCCCCAGGGGCCTTCTTTCTCCTCACAGCCCCAGGATCAGCTCAGTGTGGCGGCCACACATGGAGGAGCTCATTCCCCCTCCCCTGGCCATCTCCATCTCCCTGTTGATCTCTCTTTTTCTTGTCTCTCTCTCTTTCTCTCTCTATCTCTTTCTCTATCTGTCTCTCTCTCTCTCTATCTGTCTCTCTCTCTGTCCCTCTCTCTCTCTCTCTCTCTCTCTCTCTCTCTCTCTATCTGTCTCTCTCTCTCTCTATCTGTCTCTCTCTCTCTGTCCCTCTCTCTTTCTCTCTCTCTCTCTCTCTCTCTCTCAATTCAATTCAAAGAGGATTTATTGGCATGGGAAACGTGTTTACATTGCCAAAGCAAGTGAAATAAACAATGAACAAAAGTGAAGAGACACAAAACAACATCAACAGAAAACGAGTAAAAATTAATTTCAAAAAGATAAAGACATTTCAAGTGTTATATTATGAGCTATGTATAGTACTTTAGTAATGTGCAAATATTTGTAGTACAAATAAACAGAGAAATATTGGTGGTATTAAATGTTGTTATTGGTGGTATTAAATGTTGTTATTGGTGGTATTAAATGTTTTAATGGTGGTATTAAATGTTGTTATTGGTGGTATTAAATGTTGTTTGTGCTCCACTGGTTGTCCTTTTCTCATTGCAAACGGGCCACAAATCTTGCTGCAGTGTTTGCACACTGTGGTATTTCGCCTAACAGATATGGGAGTTTAGCAATGTTTGATTTGTTTTACATTTTTTTGTGGGTCTCTGCAATCTGTGGGAAATATGTATCTCTAATGTGGTCAAACATTTGGCAGGAGGTTAGGAAGTGCAGCTCAGTTTCACTTCATTTTGTGGGCAGTGTGCACATAGCCTGTCTTCTCTTGAGAGCCAGGTCTGCCTACGGCAAGGCAAAGCAATGCTTACTGAGTCTCTACATAGTCAAGAATTTTCTTAATTTTGGGTCAGTCACAGTGGTCAGGTGTTCTGCCACTGTGTCCTCTCTGCTTAGGGCCAAATAGCATTCTAGTTTGCTCTGGTTGTTGTTTGATTCTTTCTAGTCTGTCAAATAATTATATTTGTAATTGTGTTGCTGTCCTGGGGCTCTGTGGGGTCTGTTTGTGTTCGTGTTTGTCTTTGTGAACAGAGCCCCAGAACCACCTAGCTGAGGGGACTTTTCTCTAGGTTTGTCTCTCTGTAGGTGAGGGCTTTGTGGTGGAATGTGTGGGCATCGCTTCCTTTTAGGTGGTTGTAGAATTTAATAGCTCTTTTCTGGATGTTGATAACTATCTGGTATAGTCCTAATTCTGCTCTGAATGCATTGTTTGGGATTTTGCAAATTCTTGATTGGTGAGTGGACTCCAGACCTCATAACAATAGAGAGCAAAGGGTTTTATAACTTATTTGAGAAGTGAGTTTTATGTTCCTTTTGATGTCTTAGAAGGCCCTACTTGCCTTGTCTCTTAGATCTGGAACGAACTACAAAAATCTCTGAAACTGGAAACACTGGAAACACTTATCTCCCTCACCAGCTGTCAGAGCAGCTCACAGATTACTGCACCTGTACATAGCCCACCTATAATTTAGCCCAAACAACTACCTCTTTCCCTACTGTATTTATTTATTTATTTTGCTCCTTTGCACCCCATTATTTGTATTTCTACTTTACAGATTCTTCCACTGCAAATCTACCATTCCAGTGTTTTACTTGCTATATTGTATTTACTTTGCCACCATGGCCTTTTTTTTGCCTTTACCTCCCTTATCTCACCTCATTTGCTCACATCGTATATAGACTTGTTTCTACTGTATTATTGACTGTATGTTTGTTTTACTCCATGTGTAACTCTGTGTTGTTGTATGTGTCGAACTGCTTTGCTTTATCTTGGCCAGGTCGCAATTGTAAATGAGAACTTGTTCTCAACTTGCCTACCTGGTTAAATAAAGGTGAAATTAAAAAAAATTAAAAAATGTTCACAGCCTTGTGGAAGTTACCAGTGGTGTTGAGGCCAAGGTAGGTATAATTCTTTGTGTGCGATAGGGCAACGGTGTCTAGATTGAATTTGTATTTGTTGTACTGGATATTGGAACTTTTTTGGAACACCATTATTTTTGTCTTACTGAGATTCACCGTCAGAGTCCAAGTCTGACAGTAGGCCTGTAGGCCCTCCTTGGTTGGGGACAGAAGCACCAAACAGTGCTGTGGCCACCCTTTCTTGCTGTGCTCTCAGGTCGTTTGTGCCTGTGTGAACTATTACGTGGCTGGGTGAGCCTAGTTGGCCATCAGATAGTAGGTGAGGGCGCGCTGACTATTTGGGCAGCAGAGTTTAGCCGCTGTGTGTTTGCGGGAAAGTTAATTTTCTTGTATTTATTTCCCATTCGAGTCCATAAGGAGTACAATCTGTGGCTTTTGTGTGTCCTCAGTGGGTGTCGAGGGGTTTTCATGGGGTTGCTAGGAGGGAGTCATTTGTCTGTTCTGCTGTGGTCAGGATCTGGTGTGGGCTGTTCTGCTGGCTTCTCTGGGGGAATGGCCAGCCAGCTATTTCATGGGCTGTTCTGCTGGCTTCTCTGGGGGAGTGGCCAGCTCTTTCATGGGCTGTTCTGCTGGCTTCTCTGGAGGAATGGCCAGCTCTTTCATGGGCTGTTCTGCTGGCTTCTCTGGGGAAGTGGCCAGCTATTTCATGGGTTGTTCTAATCTCTTTCTATTGCTCCATCTCAGTCCCCACCTTCACATTTATCTCCTTCATAATCCTACCATGCCTCCCTCACATATCAAAAAAAGTCCCTGCTCCCAACAATTATACTTTATATAATACATAATGTTAAATACCTTATAAAATAATATAGTAGTGTTGGATACTCCTTCTTTGTGTTTTAGGGGAAATCAAAAGTGGCCAAGTGCCAACGTTTCTAACTGCAGCCTTCCTCCGACTATGCCTGAGGGGAAAAGCACCCTGCCCAAAATAATGAGGGGGATGACATATGCTGTCTGTCAATGGGAAGTCACAGCAACACCAGATGCTAATGTGATATTGGCTTGTCACTACAGGATGTCTAGCAGAATGACAAGCTAACCATTAGAGATGACAATCAATTATTGTTATTGTTGTTGCTTATACACACACACACATATATATATATATATATATATATATATATATATACTACCAGCCAACTTGACACAACTGTGGGAAGCATTAAAGTCAACATGGACCAGCATCCCCTTGGAACGCTTTCGGCACATGGTAGAGTCCATACCCTGATGAATTGATCCTGTTCTGGGGGGGGGGGGGATTCTTAAGGTGTTCTTATTCTTCATTTTTATAACACACACACACACACACACACACACACACACACACACACACACACACACACACACACACACACACACACACACACCTGCTTAATCAATCTACCTTAGAGTGGACACTGGACAGCCACACAGGGATTAACTGAACTTCACCCTGGCTGGCTGGCTGGCTGTAGACTCCGTGACCTGAATCTCATTTAGAAACAACTACCATATGGACACTGAGTCACTGACCAGAGCATGTAAAATAACTGAGACATTGATAGATTTACAAATTCATTAGCAACTGTCTGGAAACAGAAGCCCTGTTTATACCTGGCGCCAAAATGCATCCTTGGTCCTGATCTTTTCCACATTCTAATTGTGCCCACATTTTCTGATTTGCATCTAAACACGGTATTCAAATGTTTATCTTATCTGTTCACTGTGCCCACACTGTGACCAGATTTCCAGGTTCCTCCCTGTATGAAAATTATTTGACACACATTCTTTAAAAATAATATTCCTTTTTCAAATTTTAAGTCACATATTGATGTCATAGTTAAATGGTGGCACTTGTCAAGGATTTTACAAGGCGGGAAAATGATGATTAAAACGGTTTCACTGTCCAGATCCGTCTACACTTGTAAGATATCCAGACACAATGTGTGCCTGACTATCTCCGGAGTTGGTGAGGAAGATTTGATCAGAATCAGATCAGAATCTGTCTTTTGATCATCAACACTTGTCAACAAATGTGGGCCAAATCAGAATGTGGACACAATCAGGACAAGGACATATGTTAGCACCAGGAATAAATGATGAGTAAGGAGTTGTAATTCTAATGCAGCACGGAGAAGCATGGTTTGGGTGTTCACATGGAGAAGCATGGTGTGGGTGTTCACACGGAGAAGCATGGTTTGGGTGTTCACATGGAGAAGCATGGTGTGGGTGTTCACATGGAGAAGCATGGTTTGGGTGTTCACATGGAGAAGCATGGTGTGGGTGTTCACATGGAGAAGCATGGTTTGGGTGTTCACATGGAGAAGCATGGTGTGGGTGTTCACATGGAGAAGCATGGTTTGGGTGTTCACATGGAGAAGCATGGTGTGGGTGTTCACATGGAGAAGCATGGTGTGGGTGTTCACATGGAGAAGCATGGTTTGGGTGTTCACATGGAGAAGCATGGTGTGGGTGTTCACATGGAGAAGCATGGTGTGGGTGTTCACATGGAGAAGCATGGTTTGGGTGTTCACATGGAGAAGCATGGTGTGGGTGTTCACATGGAGAAGCATGGTTTTGGTGTTCACATGGAGAAGCATGGTTTGGGTGTTCACATGGAGAAGCATGGTGTGGGTGTTCACATGGAGAAGCATGGTTTGGGTGTTCACATGGAGAAGCATGGTGTGGGTGTTCACATGGAGAAGCATGGTGTGGGTGTTCACATGGAGAAGCATGGTTTTGGTGTTCACATGGAGAAGCATGGTGTGGGTGTTCACATGGAGAAGCATGGTGTGGGTGTTCACATGGAGAAGCAGAGGTGTCATGCCCATAGGGGGCACCAGACCACCAGACCACTCAGATTTGTCTTGTTGTTTAAATTTTGTTTATTACATTTTTGTTGTTGTTGTTGTTTCTCTGTAATGCTACTAGCCACCTAGATATTTTATGAAGTTGGCTATAGCTAATCCAGATCTCCCAACCTCATAACTAGCCACTGTACCAAGTAGCCATTTCAGGCTATCAATTTAGTCAGAGTAGTTAGCTTGTCTAACTATCTTAGCTTGTCACGCCCTGATCTGTTTCACCTGTCCTTGTGATTGTCTCCACCCCCTCCAGATGTCACTGATTTCCCCATTATATTTATGTTTCCTGTCTCTCTGTGCCAGTTCATATTGTATGTTTTTCCAAGTCAACCAACGTTTTTCCCATTCTCCTGCTTTTTGCTATTCTCCTTTTTCTAGTCCTCCTGGTTTTGACCCTTGCCTGTTTCTGGACTTTGTACCCGCCTGCCTGAACATTCTGCCTGCCTTGACCACGAGCCTGTCTGCCACTCTGTACCTCCTGGACTCTGATCTGGTTTTGACCTTTTGCCTGTCCACAACCATTCTCTTGCCTACCCCTTTGGATTAATAAACATTGTAAGACTCCAATCATCTGCCTCCTGTGTCTGCCTCTGGGTCTCACCTTGTGTCATGATATAGCTGGCATGCCTGCTGGCATAGTCGGTAGACATTAGAAAAGCAAGCAATAACTAAATGTTCTGAATATGACTCCCATTCCTTTGAATCTTTTACTTACATTTTAAAAGAGGTAGAAAGAAGCATACGCGACTGTCCGGCAAGAATCTAATCGAGCATCTGATATTAACATACACCACACTTCTATACAGACACCACTAGTTTCTGATACCTAAGTAAGCGAAATACAAATCTAAAACAACTGTCTTGGTGAATCGACGAGGCTGCAGTCAACTGGAAAAATCATCTCAGGTGGTATTTTGAGTGACACGTTTGCTGTTGTAACGTTAGTGAATACATTATAGTATCGGAGCTACTTGAGTGTGTGGGTTTGCCTTTTCTTATTAATGTATTCTGACTGGAACATAGACAATGATATGGTGCTGGAGACAGATTTTGAATATGAGGGCAAAAAGGGAAGAGTCCCTTTCAGCCAATTTCAGAATATAAGATCTGTCTTTATAGAAACTGTTAAATTAAACGGGACCACCTGATGTGTGTGAGATTGACCTGGGTCTCTCTGTGAGGTTAAATCATTTACTTGAGTGAAACTCTAATTAATGAACAATCAATGGACAAGAAGGAGAGGAGGTAGAGGGGAGTATGAGTGGAGGAGAAGGGGGGTAGAGGGAAGTGGAGCATTTGGGAGTAGAGGGTGGTAGAGGAATGAGAGGGAGGTAGAGGGGGAAGTGGGGATATGGGGGGTGAGTTATTTCAGAGGATCTAATGTAAGAGTTATGAATTATTTAATGGAATGATGAGATGACTGGAATGACAATATAGGATGACACAAAGCAGAAGCCAGGTAGGTATCTTAAATATCATGTGTCAGCTCTTTCTGAGTTTGCTAAACACAAATACAGGATTTGGACACATTTAAAGATTAATAAGATTTAGATCACCTTACTAATCAATTGTACACAAGGTCCAACTGAAGTTTGACATCCACTTTATCCCAGCGCCTTAAAAAGACACACAGAGGACTGAATGGTAACGTGTCAGTGTGTTAAATGATGAATTCAGATGAAAACATAGTTGTGTTAAAGTCCTCAAATTAAAGTGATTTATCCTAACCCTCTTCTTTTCCTCTTCCCCCCAATCAGCCCCTCTGTCTTTAATTAGTACCGTACCAGGGGAAAGAGAGAATGAGGGACCGATGGATGAGTGGCCTGTCAGTTTCTCTTTCATTATTTATCTACAGTATCTATCTGAGGTGACAAGCTGTGTCCCAAATGGCACCCTATTCCCTTTATAGTGCGCTACTTTAGGGCTCATAGAGTTCTGGTCAAAAGTAGTGCACTATGTAGGGAATAAGGTGCCATTTGGGATACACATGGTGTATAATACCTACTAATTAGACTTTCCTTTGGCGACCACCGACGGCAGCATACTGCCACTCGTCATTTGGCTTTGACTGGTGGAAATGCAAATATTAGTAGCTGTGATTTTAAAGTGTGAAGCATCACTTCTCCCTAATGATGGAAAATATTTTCTTCAATCTATATTTTGCTACCGTGTTGCTGCTGCCCACAGATGCAGAGGAATGTGATGTGAATTAAAAGTGACAAATGTTGTATAGCGAAGGTGAAAGTGAGAATCAGAGGCAGTGGTGTAGTGGTGCCTGGAGAAGTGGGTATACTCTAAATGTTTTTTTAATTTTTCCAAATGGCCTGAAGGAAAGGCTCCCTGTGTGAAACATTTTGTGAGAAACAGTGACATACACTGTTGAACTAGAATGATAAACCCTGTATTGGTCTTTCACAGTCAAGCCAAGCTGAACTGTGCAAGTGGGCTAACAGTAGGCCTACTATTGAAACAGATAAATTAGTCACACTTTTTTTGTAGAAAAACAACAAAACTGAATTTTCGAAGTCCACAACAATATGGTTAAACCTTTATTTAACTAGGCAAGAATTAAGAACAAAATCTTATTTACAATGACAGCCAACCAGGGAACAGTGGGTTAACTGCCTTGTTCGGGGGTAGAACGGCAGATTTTTACCTTGTCAGCTTGGTGATTCAATCCAGCAACCTTTCGGTTACTGGCCCAACGCTCTAACCACTAAGCTACCTGCCACCCCAAAGAGTAGTTTCCTGACTGGGAATCGAACACGGGCCGCGGCGTTGAGAGTGCCGTATCCTAACCACTAGCTTTTGAGGTCTGGGAAAAACCTAAGAAATGTTGTGCAGGCACCTAGCACTCTTGTTTGGTTAGTAGTGTTTATGTAGCACATGAGATTAATGGATTAATGCAAATAATCATGATATAATTCTGCCAGTTAAGCATAGACTACTTGGTAGCTAATTAACATGTAATTAAAGTTTTGGGGAATACCTTTCCATCTACCAGAATATGGTTAGGTCTATCATTAGCATTGCTATATTTTTCCTGATCCTTAATTGTTTGAAACATGGATGCTTTACTTCATATTACGAGGCAAGTCTTACCTTGCTTCAAAGTAGCCTATAGCCAAAATCCCACCATTAAAATGTGAAGGCAATTTTTTTTAAAGACTTACATGCGTTCTCCTGTTCTATTGTTTTTCTTTCACTGTCGAGCAGCCAGAGGTATTATTGTAGCAACGATAGTCATTAGGTCTCCCCTTTATTTTTTATTTTTTTATTTCACCTTTATTTAAACAGGTAGGCCAGTTGAGAACAAGTTCTAATTTACAACTGCGACCTGGCCAAGATAAAGCAACGGGTGGGTGCTGCTATGATGACCAGTGAGCTGAGATAAGGCGGGGCTTTACATAGCAAGCAAAGACTTATAGATGACCTGGAGCCAGTGGGTTTGGTGACGAATATGAAGCGAGGGCCAGCCAACGTGAGCATACAGGTTGCAGTGGTGGGTAGTATTTGGTGCTTTGCTGACAAAACAGATGGCACTGTGATAGACTGCATCCAATTTGCCGAGTAGAGTGTTGGAGGCTATTTTGTAAATGACATCGCCTTAGTCAAGGATAGGGGGGTAGTCAGTTTTACGACGGTATGTTTGGCAGCATGAGTGAAGGAGGCTTTGTTGCGAAATAGGAAGCCGATTCTAGATTTCATTTTGGATTGGAGATGTTTGATGTGAGTCTGGAAGGAGAGTTTACAGTCTAACCAGACACCTAGGTATTTGTAGTTGTCCACATATTCTAAGTCAGAACTGTCCAGAGTAGTGATGCTAGTCGGGCGGGTGGGTGCGGGCAGCGATCAGTTGAAGAGCATGCATTTAGTTTTACTTGCATTTAAGAGCAGTTGGAGGCCACGGAAGGAGAGTTGTATGGCATTGAAGCTCATCTGGAGGTTAGTTAACACAGTGTCCAAAGAAGGGCCAGTATACAGAATGGTGTTGTCTGCGTAGAGGTGGATCAGAGAATCACCAGCAGAATCACCAACATCTCTAACGGATATTTCCATCTCTGTACATGAAGCCGCTTGTATGTGCAGTAGAACAGTGTTTTCCCGCAAATTGTATTTTGGAACATTTATGTGCATATTGCTGCACAGAAAATGTGAAGAAACAATAGTTGATTAGCATCATTAGTTAATACGGCGTATACCTCCACTACATAACTTTGATATGCATTGTGGGGAGTATATGCAATGCCCATTGAAAAATAAGCCGGTACATGGCGTATACCTGCGTACAGGGTTGGGGAGTAATTGATTACATGTAATCAGTTAAATGTAATCAGATTATTATTTTTTACGTTAACTGTAATCAGTTACTTTACCAGCAAAATCTTGTAATCAGATTACAAATTATTTTGAAAAACTAGATGATTACTTACTACTTAAAAATGTAGAAAAAATATATATTATGACACCTCTCTGCTTTCTCAATTAAAAAAAGTTTAAGTTTGTTCCACCTGAGCGAGTCACAAGACAGAGACCACTATGATAACACACCAAATGTATTTGATGGATCCTTTTTGTCTTCTTCTAATGCCTCTTAAGGGGGAAAGTAATCAGATTACATTATTGAGTTTGGGTATCCAAACATTACGTTACATTTTGGACAGGTAACTAGTAACTGTAACGGATTGCATTTAGAAAGTAACTTACCCAACTCTGGCTGTGTGTACCCTCCACTACACCACTGCTCAGAGGTGATGGTCAATGAAAGTGTTGTTTGAACAAACGCATACACACAGACACACACACACGCACAAACACATACACATATACATACACACACTCTCTCTCCTACCTGTCCGTTCTTCTTCAGGTCAGCCCACATGCTGGTCCCATCTCCGCCCCTCATCAGAACATGGTAGGTGAAGAAGTAGATACCAGGTAGAGGACAGGTGAACTTCCCAGTACTTGGCTCATAGTAGTTCCCTACATTGGTTACCACATCATCAAACTTCAACACCTCGCTGCCCTCGTGCTGTTTCCTTAGCCCTGCATAAAAGGCGATTTTGGGGCTGTAGGAGGGGAAGTAACCGTTAGGTCCAGGGCCGGGAGGCCCCTGTGGCCCTGGCTTGCCTGATTCCCCAGGGGGTCCTCGGGCGCCTGGAGGACCAGGGATCCCAGGGACCCCGCGGTACCCCGTTTTCTTCCGCCCGGGGTATTCCGGTTGAGGGGACATGGCTGTCAGCTCCTGGCCTGGTTGGGCAGTACTATATGTGTCACAGACCATTCTGCAGCTCCCCAGCATCTCATAATGGGTCCCCTCACCGCCACTTCCTTGGCTAGCTCCTCCCCCTTTCATGGTGTGAACTAATAGGGGGATGGCTATCAGGAGGAGTAGAACCATGGCCACGCCCATGGCGGCTCCGATGGCACGCTTCCGACGGCTGAACCGAGAAGCGGCCAGGGTCAGAAAGTCCTCCTCCCCCTTAGACGGAATAGTGCCGGGTGCCAGGGTGGACTATAGATAGACAGAATAGGAAAGACTGGAAAGAAGGTATGGAGAGGTTTGGTTGCTGTATGTCTGTGGTGCTTTCAGACTAGGTCAACAGGTGTCAGCAGCCAAGAGAGAAGGGTCCGTTGAGACAACATGAGTAGAATGTGGGAGAGAAAAGGAAGATGGCAGACGGAGAGAAGGGAAGAGAGGAACAACAGGAGAGAGGGGGATGATGAAGGGAAAGGGATGGGGAGGGAGCAGGATTTCACTCTTTAAAACCTGCAGTCAGTGTTCAGACAACTCTATGTTGTAGTTTAAAACCTGCAGTCAGTGTTCAGACAACTCTATGTTGTAGTTTAAAACCTGCAGTCAGTGTTCAGACAACTCTATGTTGTAGTTTAAAACCTGCAGTCAGTGTTCAGACAACTCTATGTCGTAGTTTAAAACCTGCAGTCAGTGTTCAGACAACTCTATGTTGTAGTTTAAAACCTGCAGTTAGTCTTCAGACAACTCTATGTTGTAGTTTAAAACCTGCAGTCAGTGTTCAGACAACTCTATGTCGTAGTTTAAAACCTGCAGTCAGTGTTCAGACAACTCTATGTCGTAGTTTAAAACCTGCAGTCAGTGTTCAGACAACTCTATGTTGTAGTTTAAAACCTGCAGTTAGTCTTCAGACAACTCTATGTTGTAGTTTAAAACCTGCAGTCAGTGTTCAGACAACTCTATGTCGTAGTTTAAAACCTGCAGTCAGTGTTCAGACAACTCTATGTCGTAGTTTAAAACCTGCAGTCAGTGTTCAGACAACTCTATGTTGTAGTTTAAAACCTGCAGTAAGTCTTCAGACAACTCTATGTTGTAGTTTAAAACCTGCAGTCAGTGTTCAGACAACTCTATGTCGTAGTTTAAAACCTGCAGTCAGTGTTCAGACAACTCTATGTTGTAGTTTAAAACCTGCAGTTAGTCTTCAGACAACTCTGTTGTAGTTTAAAACCTGCAGTCAGTGTTCAGACAACTCTATGTCGTAGTTTAAAACCTGCAGTCAGTGTTCAGACAACTCTATGTTGTAGTTGACATAGTTAATTTCATTTAGCCTCTTTCACCTTTTGTCCTTCTTCTTGTCTTCCAGAGTTCTTCTTGTCTTCGCTTTGATCAAATTCCTCCTATTTTCTGCGCATCAAACATCATCCAAACCCAGGCCAAGAGAACGTACAATAGTGAACTTATGTTATCAGAATTTACCAAGAGATCGCTGATTCGACTTCAACTGCCAATTCAGCTAATTATGTACAGTAGACGGTATCATTTTTTTGTCAGTCTCTTCAACAAACCACTTGTGCTTTTCTAAGGGCTCCCCTTATGAATGACAGAAACTCAGGTAACAGAGGTGTCTCTCTGCTGAATACAGCATGACTGAGAGAACAAATAAGAGAAGGAAGAGAAGGGAAAAGAAATTCGATATGTTCAGAGTTGCCTTCCTGTCAGAATCATTTTAGTCCTGTGTGTTTCTAGGGTGGTAGCAGTATTACAGGGTGTCCAGAGCTAGATGGAGGGTGCTGGGGCGAGAAACCAATCAAATCTTTATTTTGTGGTCTAAGGTGTATTCCTCTCTTCATGGACTCACAAAGTCTGTGGAAAGATGAAGAATTAAACAAATACATTCATTTACTGGATCTCTTGATTGCGCTTTTTTTATTATCCTGTCCCATGAATATAATTAAAAACTAAACTGTTTTAAGTGAGAAGCAGGGATTGGTCTGAAGCCAAAAAAGAAAGGAAATTCACATGAGCACCACAATGCCTAATCATGCTCTACTTAGTTACAGATCAAATGCTCATTGAGGCTTGAAACTGACAACTCTAATTTAAAACAACTGGTAATTTCTACAAGGAGGACACGGTTTATTTTTTATGTCCTCTTTTAAGATTTGATAAGAAAAATGCAATTATTTAAAATGTTTATCAGGTCTTACTGGGTCAAAATCCAATAATCTGACAAATGTGGTTTTATATTCATCCCTAGGAATCCCTGAATATTTAATTAAGTGCAATTTTCTATTGGAATTTAATTAATTTCCATTTGTCAAGTAATAGTATTTATTAAATACTTATGTATCTAATTATTATTAGCTTATAGGTAGCCTACAGTATTTCTATTCGTTTTATCATCATTGTTAAAACATTTCTCTCTCCAAAATAAATCTGGGAAATCACAAAAACGAAAAGCATGCATTGCACAGTCATTTTACTCACTCTGTCTTCCTATTATAGTGAAACTAAAGTCAAGTAGATTTCTCCATCAGGCGTCTTAGACTCGAGTATATCCAGGTACGAATCCTCCAACAGACACTACGAGGAACTTCGCGTGCCAAATGAATAGCCGAGAGACGCGCGCACTTTTTAAGCAGGAGATGCCCGGGAAGCGAGGAGACAGAATAAGTAATCACTTTTTCTCACCACCACCTGTACGGTAATATCCCCTTTCAACGGTTTCCACTAGCTTCTATAGTCACAAAGTCAGATTCCACAGCCACAAAGTCAGATTCCACAGCCACAAAGTCAAACTTGGTCTTTATTTAAGGTTATAGTTAGGCATACGTTTAGCAGTGAAGTTTAGGGTTAGGTTTAAAATCATATTTTAAGAAGATCAATTGTAGAAAAGGGCGGGGTTTATGACTTTGTGGCTATAGAAGATAGTGATGACCTGTTTCGACTGAGGTCAGTCCAGCTAAGGAACTATGAAGTCCAACATGGATTTCAAGAAATTAGGGAAATAACCAACCCGAACTTGCTAGAAATGTAGCCTAACATTTAGTTTGTTTTGCCCTTGTTAGCTTGTTGTAGTCCAAGTATCTGTTGAGCAGCTTCGGGTTTGTAAAAACCAAATTACTTTAAGGAACTGATTTTTTCCATCTTCAAAAATCTCCCACTTCCTCTGCATGTAGGCTACAACACCTGTAAGATCTCTCCTCCTTCTAATAATTTAACCAACTTTAGTCAATTGGTTGTTAAATAAAAATCGACAAAATACACTAATGGGTCAAAACAGACAGGGTTAACTTAGACTGTTGACAACATGCAAACTATATTGTGTTGCAAAATGTTTATTGAAAACGTAAATACCCCACTGGGCACACACTGGTTGAATCTACATCAGTTCAATGAAATGACGTTGAACCAACGTGGAATAGACGTTGAATTGACATCTGTGCCCAGTAGAACATTTGCACATTGAGCACTTGTTGTCTCTCAAATACATTGTTACAGTTGTTGGTTAGCAAGCTTGCGAATTTGACCCATATTAGCATAGACGTGACATCAGTCAAACACCTCAAAACAAGACATGGTATCAATGACAAGATACAAACGAGTTGAAACGAGTCACCTACGATGCCCCACAAGGCAGCTTCTTGTCATTGTTACTATCTATCTGACCGTTCAGAATCATAACAACGCACATCTTCCGGCCACATCGATGTGCACACATTATTTTCGTGACGTTGCCAGGCAACCCATCTAAAGAGTTGTAAGGAGGGAGAAATAAGGCGAGGGTGACTAAGAACAATTGTTGTAGTACGTATGGGTTAGGAATGGAGAGATGACACAAAATGTTCCCTAGACTATTGTCTGCGTGACACACACACACAGACACGCGTAGATTATCGTCTGTCTGTTTGAGTCGCTTTCCCTCGCTATCGGGCCTCATTAGGAAGAGATACCTGAGCCACCCTGAGAACCGTTATTTTTCTCTTACACACACACACACACACACACACACAAAGTTCACTGTTTCTGTGCTCCCTCCTTTTTATAGACATGTATTATTATAGTAATATAATAATAGATAGTAAAATAAATAACTTAAAATAATTGAAATGATAGTAATTTACAGTAAATGCATCTTAATTGCCCAATTCATTTACTGTTGTGGTCAAAACGGTAGGAGCATATTATTATATATTTGTTTTACTTGTATGCATTATCTTTGAGGTTTTAGTATATATAATGGCCGTCAATGATTCTAATAAGGTGTTTAAAATGCAGGTTTTAGCTCTGTATCCTCTGAGAGTTGAGTCATCTCTCTCCATGACAGGCTTAATCACACATCTGCATGTTTAAAGTTTAATGGCTGAGGTGGGAGCTGGTGGGAGGCTTTAGGGGAATACATATTGATGATGACTTTGTCATCAATTACCTCTCCTACCTCTCCCTTTCTCTCTCTTTCTCCCTCGCTCCTTAGATATGACCACTGTCAAGGGAGCGAGGGAGATAGTCCATCAGAGAAAGAGAGAAAAAAACTCAGATGATGCCTAACGAGGGTTGAGCTTTTGCGCATTTAGCCTAGTGAATATATCAAAGTCTATGAAGTATGACAACGTGAGACTAGGTTAATGGGGAACGTGAAGAGAAGGAAAAGGTTTTGTTTGGGGCTGAGCTGGAGTAGGCTACTAGAGCCTCATGGGGTTCTCTTTCAGGACTTTACAAGTGCAATCCTGTCCATGTGTTGTCTTAAATGGTGTGTCAGTCTCACTTTGTGGCTTGGTCAGTCTGTCAGTATCATTAAAACTATTAGAACACTAGAACATAACAGAACACTCATCAGAGCTCTAGAAGCAGCCTCACCGTCGACCGGACGACAGATCATCAGGGCCCGCAGTCAGAGGAAATATAGTCAGAATTTGATTTTTAGTGGCTGTTAAAATATTACTGAGCTGATTAATATTAAAATATGTGCATGTCTCTGAGCTATCTGTCTCTCTCTCTCTCTCACTCCCTCCTTCCACCTATCTCCCTCTCTTTTGATTATTTTTCTCTCTCTTTCTCTCCCTCCCTCCTCCTCTCTCTCTCTCTCACTCTATTCTTTCCTGTCCTTGTTAGCTGATGTTTGTTATTCCTATTGGGCAAAGGGTTCTTTTTATTTGTGTTATTGAGCAGCGTCCGTCCATGCTCCCATTGCCTCTTCAGATATCAGAGGTGTGAGCAGAACATTCAATTTACTGTAGCTAGGGCCGGGAGACTTATTTTGAAATGTTTGTTTAAGGTGCCTCATATATCGCGGTGCAACAAGGATAAATCTCTCTCTGTCTCTCTCTCTTTCTCTTGCCGTTAATTCAGACTCAGTCGTTTTTCTCCTCTCTGTGTAAAGAGAAAGAACAGGTACTTATTTATGGTCATGTAACTCATGGAATATTTATTGCATTTGTCTGTGCGTGCTTTGTTGTATACGTTATCGCATTGAGCTTTGTGTTCAGCCATTGTCAGAATTCAAGGCTCATTTAAGATTTAATTGAAGGTGATTTCAGAACCTCAAAGAATCAGGACCTGCGTGTTCTTCCATTAGACAAATAAACATAGACTTTGATGATACAGTATGAAGTAGATTTTAGTGAGAACATTGATATATAAAGACGTAAGATACGATTTCACTGTGAGCTCCAGCCAGAGGGATGTACGGATAGTGTTGGAGAGATGCTGAAGGATGGAGGGATAACATTGGTAGGATGGTTGTTGAATCCCCTGGAGGCAGGTTCACAGTCTGATGATGTCTGATGGCCACCATTGCTACTCCCAGTGGTCCCACTCCTCAGCTACCCACAGCTAGACTCACACTACAACAGATCCTACTATCAAATCCCTATCCACTGTCAGGGGGGATATATATCCGTGTGTAAATCAATGTAAATCAATGTAGAGGTCCTTAGGATTTCGAAGATACCCAGCCTTCAACAGGGTTGTTTAGGGGCAGGCCAGAACAACGCACACACACACCACACATACTGTACACCAAACGACAGACAGGAGAGAGTTATTACTCAATATAACGATTGTGGGAGCGGGGATGAGAGATAAACAGTGAACGAGGGGCATCTATTTGACAAATGGTTAGTGACAAAAGAAAGAAAGAGAGAACAAATTCGTAAGACAGGAAAAGGGAATTGAGGGCGTTTATTTTTAAATGCAGCCCATCTCCATTTGTGTGAAGGTATACACTTGAGTGCACAGTGTGTGTGTGTATACAACATGGTGGTGCTGTGCAGTTCCATTAGGCTCTGATTAGGAGGCCTGATCCAGAGTGACAGTGTACAGATTGAGTTGCACAGCAACTCTCATTCTCCCTATTAATAATAAAAGATACACATTGCTCTCTCTCTCTCTCCGTTTCGGTCTCTCTCTCTTCTTTCTTCCCTCTCTCCCTCCTGGTTTGTCCAGATATCTCTTGCTTCCCCCCTCTTCCTCCACTCCAAGCTCGGAGACATGGTCAGACATACTGAGAGAAGTTCTACTCTCTCTCTGCAATTCTCTCTTTAAGTCCACTTCATTTTCTGATTAAACAAAACACAACCTTTCATTTCCTATTCCTATTGCTTAAGCAATAGTAGCTGACACTCTCCCTGAATGTGACATTTGTTATTGGTGGTCATATCGAGGCACATTTTGTTTCTTAAAAAGGTTGGAAAGAACCTTGAGTTAACACTTTACTTGCTAAAGCCTGCAGGTAAAATCATTTTTAAGATGCTCACGACAAGTCTTACAATTCATTATAATAGCATCATACGGAATTATACCTGCCGGCCAGGCTTTAAGTTGGCTGGTATGTTCAGTATATTGTGCCTTAGTTGAAATCATAGATTTGCTTTACACCCACGTTGTCTTTACAAAGAAGTATAATCAATACTTATATTTCTGAACGCTTTGTATTTTGCGTAATTGTTGAGCAAATATTCCCATCAGTTGATCAGATTTCTGCTCATGTTTGATGTACAGTTGAAGTCGGAAGTTTACATACACCTCAGCCAAATATATTTCAACTCAGTTTTCAACCATTCCTGACATTTAATCCAAGTAAAAATTCCCTGTCTTAGGTCAGTTAGGATCACCACTTTATTTTAAGAATGTGAAATGTCAGAATAATAGTAGAGAGAATTATTTATTTCAGCTTTTATTTCTTTCATCACATTCCCAGTGGATCAGAAGTTTACATGCACTCAATTAGTATTTGGTAGCATTGCCTTTAAATTGTTTAACTTGGGCCAAACGTTTCGGGTAGCCTTCCACAAGCTTCCCACAATAAGTTGGGTGAATTTTGGCCCATTCCTCCTGACAGAGCTGGTGTAATTGAATTTGGTTTGTAGGCCTCCTTGCACACGCTTTTTCAGTTCTGCCCACATATTTTCTATAGGGTTGAGGTCAGGGTTTTGTGATGGCCACTCCAATACCTTGACTTTGTTGTTCTTAAGCCATTTTGCCACAACTTTGGAAGTATGCTTATCGTCATTGTCCATTTGGAAGACCCATTTGCGACCAAGCTTTAACTTCCTGCCTGACTGATGTCTTGAGATGTTGCTTCAATATTTCCACAGAATTTTCCTACCTCATGAAGCCATCTATTTTGTGAAGTGCACCTGTCCCTCTGCAGCAAAGCACCCCCACAACATGATGCTGCCACCCCCGTGCTTCACGGTTGGGATGGTGTTCTTCGGCTTGCAAGCCTCCCCCTTTTTCCTCCAAACATAACGATGGTCATAATGGCCAAACAGTTATATTTTTGTTTCATCAGACTAGAGGACATTTCTCCAAAAACATACAATCTTTGTCCTCATGTGCAGTCTGGCTTTTTTATGGCGGTTTTGGAGCAGTGGTTTCTTCCTTGCTGAGCAGCCTTTCAGGTTATGTTGATATAGGACTCGTTTTACTGTGGATATAGATACTTTTGTACCCGTTTCATCCAGCATCTTCACAAGGGACTGATTAGCACTTTTTGCACCAAAGTACGCAAAGTTATACCTCACTTCTGAATTTTTCAAGTTATTACATAAAACCGATCAGAATTCCAAAGAATGCCAAAGTCGGAAAATGTTTTTCCGGGGTGTGATGTAAAATGGAGAACTAAAATGGAGAATTTTGCACGGATTACTACTGGTTTACATTTAATTTTCAGACAACTTAGAAGCAAATACTTTATGAATGTATTGTTACAAATCAACTTCAAGGTTGTTTGCCAACTAGCATGCTAACGTTAGCCCTACTAGTCTGCTAACGTTAGCTCTAATGCTAATGTTACACTCTATCAACACCTAGCTTACAGCTACATTAAAGTAAGCCAAAGTTTTAGACATACACAACACCATCTAACTAGTTATCAAAGAAAGTTAGCTATATGCAATTATCTTTGCCAAAAAGCTAGCCAGTCAGCTAACGTTATCTATTTGAGCCAACTAGCTATTAGCCTAGCCAGCCTAGCCAACCACCATAGTTATGGTCTGCAAGCTAGAGCCCAACTACTGGAGACCAGCTAGAACACAACTAACACAACACAACTAAAACATAACCGCAGATTAAAAGTAGAGAGAGCAGATTTTACTGATTGATGTCTGGGGCCCTTGCAAGGCAGAGAGAGTCAGGGAAATCGGAAATAGATAGATCCCAGATGTCCATCAGCTAGCTCGCTAGCACTAAGCCAAGGTGGAAAAAGTTACAAAACTCCAATAGCCTACTTCACAGAAAACATGCTGAAAAGTTGACAAAACAAAAAGGACAACAGACGAGGTACTAGGCAAGCAGGTGTGATTTTCTCTTTAGTTTTGAGCCCACGGCAAAAAGGCACCAGAGCCTGCTGTGCTAATGGGTTCCCACTAAATAACATAACCACAAAGTCTGTGAAAAGCATGCTGCACGGACGCACGTGCCCCATATTCTCCTTGTTTACATCACACTTGAGCTAACATACGAACTCGGTAGCACAGACTAGATCCTCCATATGATGTTGATAAATAGTGCATTATGGGTACTTTAGAAGATAGCCAGAAATAAGTAAATAAATATGTAATAACCCGAAAACATAACTACTTTTGTACTTATAGGTAACCTGATCTTGACTAAAACTAAGTTACTAATCCTTTGATTTCCTTTAAGGCAAACTAACAGGCTCACTTTTGAACTCCCCATCTACTCAAATCCGATAAAACAATATAGAGGTAAGATAGATATCAATTTTGAGACATGACATGTTGTATTTCATATTTTAGTATACGCTTTTCATATTAATGCGGAATTCCTGTTATTTTTCTAAGATTTCTCATAAAAACAAGCATATCTCTGTAAAATGTCAACAGAGCACTGAGAATACCACAAGCTTTTTAATGTCAAAGCCTTTTACATTTATTTCAGGTCGATTCATGTTAATTGAGATTTTTGCGACCAACGGAAACAATTTCGCAGAAGACCACCACAACATCTAAACTTCTCAAAAGTCTCTGCGAGAAGCACCCCTTCAAATTAGTGGATTTGGCTAATTCAGCCACAGCCATGCAATCTCCATAGACAAACATTGGCAGAAGAATGGCCTTACTGAAGAGCTCAGTGACTTTCAACGTGGCACCGTCATAAGATGCCAGCTTACCAAAAAGTCTGTTTGTCAAATTTCTGCCCCGCTAGAGCTGCCTCGGTCAACTGTAAGGGCTTTTATTGTGAAGTGGAAACGTCTAGGAGTAACAACGGCTCACAGAATGGGACAGTCGAGTGGTGAAGTGCATAGAGCATAAAAATCATCTGTCCTCGGTTGCAACACTCACTACCAAGTTCCAAACTGACTCTATAAACAACGTCAGCACAATAACTGTTAGTCGAGAGTTTCATGAAATGGGTTTCCATGGCTGAGCAGCCGCACACAGGCCTAAGATCACCATGCGCAATGCCAAACATTTGCTGGAGTGGTGTAAAGCTTGCCACCATTGGACTCTGGAGCAAAACTCGTTCTCTGGAGTGATGAATCACACCTCACCATCTGGCAGTCCGACAGACTAATCTGGGTTTGGCAGATGCCAGGTGAAAGCTACCTTTCACCTGAATGCATTGAGCCAACTGTAAAGTTTGTTGGAGGAGGAATAATGGTTTGGGGCTGTTTTTAAAGGAAATCTTAACTTTACAGCATACAATGACATTGCAGAAGATTCTATGCTTCCAACATTGTTTCAATAGTTTGGGGAAGGACCTTTCCTGTGCACAAAGCGAGTTCCATACAGAAAGGGTTTGTCGAGATCGGTGTGGAAGAACTTGACTGGCCTGCACAGAGACTTGACCTCAACGCCGACTGCGAGCCCGACCTCACTAATGCTCTTGTGGTTTAATGGAAAGCAATGTTCCAACATCTAGTGGAAAGCCTTCCCAGAAGAGTGGAGGCTGTTCTAGCAGCAATGTTCCAACATCTAGTGGAATGCCTTCCCAGAAGAGTGGAGGCTGTTCTAGCAGCAAAGGGGGACAAAATACATATTAATGCTGATGATTTTGGAATGAGATGTTCGACAAACAGGTGTCCACATACTTTTGAGAAAGACCCCACTGAACGATTCAGAACATGAAAAATCATATTTATCTTGGTAAAATGTATTTATTAACATCAGGAAGTGAAATTGTCCACCCCGCTCTGGGCAAAGTGGGTTGACACCCTATAGTGAGGGTTTGGTCTCAGAAGGAAAAGGAAGGAGATGTGTGTTTTGATTGTTACATTGCTGAAAGTTAATGTGTATTGTGTGTTGTTTTTCCTCACTATCTCTATCATTTACAGTAAACAACCTATTCTGTTATGCCACCATCTCTATTAAGTCTGCCTTAAGCTAGAACCTCAGGTGGATATTTGAAACTGTTCCTCCCTATTGTATTTATCAAGCCGGGGCATAAAGTGTGAATGCTATTTTAATTGGATTCCACAAGCCATGAGTTCCAACTGTGGGTTCCTAATGTGAATGCGGGTGAACTCGGATTCAGAGGTCTTCATATGTCGAAGATAAGGCCATCATGTAGAAGATAAGGTCATCATATAGACGATAAGACCATCATGTTGACGAAAAGGCCATCAAGAAAAGGCCATCATGTCAAAGAATTGGCCATCATGTCGAAGAAAAGACCATCATGTCAAAGATAAGGCCAACATGTAGGAGATAAGGCCATCATGTAGGAGGTACGGCCATCATGTAGGAGATAAGGCCATCATGTAGGAGATAAGGCCATCATGTAGGAGGTACGGCCATCATGTAGGAGATAAGGCCATCATGTAGGAGGTACGGCCATCATGTAGGAGGTAAGGCCATCATGTAGGAGGTAAGGCCATCATGTCAAAGAAAAGGCCATCATGTAGGAGGTACGGCCATCATGTAGGAGATAAGGCCATCATGTAGGAGATAAGGCCATCATGTAGGAGGTACGGCCATCATGTAGGAGATAAGGCCATCATGTAGGAGGTACGGCCATCATGTAGGAGGTAAGGCCATCATGTAGGAGGTAAGGCCATCATGTCAAAGAAAAGGCCATCATGTAGGAGGTAAGGCCATCATGTCAAAGAAAAGGCCATCATATCAAAGAAAAGGCCATCATGTAGGAGATAAGGCCATCATGTAGGAGGTAAGGCCATCATGTCAAAGAAAAGGCCATCATGTAGGAGATAAGGCCATCATGTAGGAGGTAAGGCCATCATGTAGGAGGTAAGGCCATCATGTAGGAGATAAGGCCATCATGTAGGAGGTACGGCCATCATGTAGGAGGTAAGGCCATCATGTAGGAGGTAAGGCCATCATGTCAAAGAAAAGGCCATCATGTAGGAGATAAGGCCATCATGTAGGAGGTACGGCCATCATGTAGGAGATAAGGCCATCATGTAGGAGATAAGGCCATCATGTCAAACAAAAGGCCATCATGTCAAACAAAAGGCCATCATGTCAAAGATAAGGCCATCATGTAGGAGATAAGGCCATCATGTCAAAGATAAGGCCATCATGTCAAACAAAAGGCCATCATGTCAAAGATAAGGCCATCATGTCAAAGATAAGGCCATCATGTAGGAGATAAGGCCATCGTGTAGGAGATGAGGCCATCGTGTAGGAGATGAGGCCATCATGTAGGAGATAAGGCCATCATGTCAAAGATAAGGCCATCATGTCAAAGATAAGGCCATCATGTCAAAGATAAGGCCATCATGTAGGAGATAAGGCCATCGTGTAGGAGATAAGGCCATCGTGTAGGAGATGAGGCCATCATGTAGGAGATAAGGCCATCATGTCAAAGATAAGGCCATCATGTCAAACAAAAGGCCATCATGTCAAAGATAAGGCCATCATGTCAAAGATAAGGCCATCATGTAGGAGATGAGGCCATCATGTAGGAGATGAGGCCATCATGTCAAACAAAAGGCCATCATGTCAAAGAAAAGGCCATTATGTCAAAGAAAAGGCCATCATGTAGGAGATAAGTCCATCATGTCAAAGAAAAGGCCATCATGTAGGAGACAAGTCCATCATGTCAAAGAAAAGGCCATCATGTAGGAGATAAGTCCATCATGTCAAAGAAAAGGCCATCATGTAGGAGATAAGTCCATCATGTCAAAGAAAAGGCCATCATGTAGGAGATAAGTCCATCATGTCAAAGAAAAGGCCATCATGTAGGAGATAAGGCCATCATGTCAAAGAAAAGGCCATCATGTAGGAGATAAGGCCATCATGTCAAAGAAAAGGCCATCATGTAGGAGATAAGTCCATCATGTCAAAGAAAAGGCCATCATGTAGGAGACAAGGCCATCATGTCAAAGAAAAGGCCATCATGTAGGAGATAATGTCATGTACTGTCATGTTGTGTCTTGTCTCTGTCCTTTCCCTTCACCCTGTCTCCCTCTGCTGGTCGTTGTTAGGTTACCTTTTCTCCCCCGCTTTCCCCCAGCTGTTCCTTGTCTCCTCTTGACTACCTCGTCACCCCTTCTCCCACCTGTTCCCCTTTTCCCTCTGATTAGTCCCCTATATCTCTCTCTGTTTTTGTTCCTGTCCTTGTCGGATTCTTGTTTCTTGTGTTTCATGCCTGAACCAGACTGTCGTCATGTTTGCTGTAACCTTGTCTTGTCCTGTCGGAATCTGCCGGTCCGTCTGAGCCTACCTATGTTTGGTAATTAAAGAAGCTCTGTTTAAGTTAATTCGCTTTTGGGTCCTCATTCACTCACCGTAACAGAAGAATCCGACCAAGAATGGACCCAGCGACTTCGGATCCTCTCCACTCAGCCGTCGGGATCCAGGGAGCGATGCTAGGCAGACACGAGCAGGAAGTGTCTGCTGCTCGACATGCCGTTGAGACCCTGGCCACCCAAGTCTCCAACCTCACAGAACAGGTTCACCATCTCCGCCTCGATCCACCGGCCACTTCCAGGGCTTTCGAATCTCCGGAGCCCAGAATCAATAACCCGCCGTGTTACTCTGGGGAGCCCACTGAATGCCGCTCGTTCCTCACCCAGTGTGATATTCTCTCCAGCCCAACACTTACTCCAGGAGCACTGCTCGTGTCGCCTACGTCATATCTCTCCTTATTGGACGGGCTCGTGAGTGGGGCACGGCAATCTGGGAGGCAAGGGCTGAGTGTACTAACCAGTATCAGGACTTTAAGGAGGAGATGATACGGGTTTTTGATCGATCTGTTTTTGGGGAGGAGGCTTCCAGGGCCCTGTCTTCCCTATGTCAAGGCAATCGATCCATAACAGACTACTCTATTGAGTTTCGCACTCTTGCTGTCTCCAGTGGCTGGAACGAGCCGGCCTTGCTCGCTCGTCTTCTGGAGGGTCTCCGCGCAGAGGTAAAGGATGAGATTCTCTCCCGGGAGGTTCCTTCCAGCGTGGATTCCTTGATTGAACTCGCTATTCGCATTGAGCGACGGGTTGATCTTCGTCACCGAGCTCGTGGAAAGGAGCTCGCGCTCTCCGTCGCCCCCCTCTCCGCATCACTACCATCTTCCTCTGCCGGCTCGGGTGCTGAGCCCATGCAGCTGGGAGGTATCCGCATCTCGACTAAGGAGAGGGAACGGAGAATCACCAACCGCCTCTGTCTCTATTGCGGTTCCGCTGGTCATTTTGTCACTTCATGTCCAGTAAAAGGCCAGAGCTCGTCAGTAAGCGGAGGGCTACTGGTGAGCGCTACTACTCCTGTCTCTCCTTCAAGATCCTGCACTACCTTGTCGGTCCATCTACGCTGGACCGGTTCGTCAGCTTCCTGCAGTGCCTTAATAGACTCTGGGGCGGAGGGCTGTTTTATGGACGAGACCTGGGCTCGGGAACATGACATTCCTCTCAGACAGTTAAAGGAGCCCACGGCCTTGTTCGCCCTGGATGGTAGTCCTCTCCCCAGGATTCAGCGTGAGACGCTACCTTTAACCCTCACTGTTTCTGGTAATCATAGTGAAACCATTTCTTTTTTAATTTTTCGTTCACCTTTTACACCTGTTGTTTTGGGCCATCCCTGGCTAGTTTGTCATAATCCTTCCATTAATTGGTCTAGTAATTCTATCCTCTCCTGGAACGTCTCTTGTCATGTGAAATGTTTAATGTCTGCTATCCCTCCTGTTTCCTCTATCTCTTCTTCACAGGAGGAGCCTGGTGATTTGACAGGGGTGCCGGAGGAATATCACGATCTGCGCACGGTGTTCAGTCGGTCCAGGGCCACCTCTCTTCCTCCACACCGGTCGTATGATTGTAGTATTGATCTCCTTCCGGGAACCACCCCCCCCCGGGGTAGACTATACTCTCTGTCGGCTCCCGAACGTAAGGCTCTCGAAGATTATTTGTCTGTAGCTCTTGACGCCGGTACCATAGTCCCCTCCTCCTCTCCCGCCGGAGCAGGGTTTTTTTTTTGTCAAGAAGAAGGACGGGTCTCTGCGCCCCTGCATAGATTATCGAGGGCTGAATGACATAACAGTGAAGAATCGTTATCCGCTTCCTCTTATGTCTTCAGCCTTCGAGATCCTGCAGGGAGCCAGGTTTTTCACTAAGTTGGACCTTCGTAACGCTTACCATCTCGTGCGCATCAGGGAGGGGGACGAGTGGAAGACGGCGTTTAACACTCCGTTAGGGCACTTTGAATACCGGGTTCTTCCTTTCGGCCTCGCTAACGCTCCAGCTGTCTTTCAGGCATTAGTCAATGATGTCCTGAGAGACATGCTGAACATCTTTGTTTTCGTTTACCTTGACGATATCCTGATTTTTTCACCGTCACTCCAGATTCATGTTCAGCACGTTCGACGTGTCCTCCAGCGCCTTTTAGAGAATTGTCTTTTTGTGAAGGCTGAGAAGTGCACTTTTCATGCCTCCTCCGTCACATTTCTCGGTTCTGTTATTTCCGCTGAAGGCATTAAGATGGATCCCGCTAAGGTCCAAGCTGTCATTGATTGGCCCGTCCCTAAGTCACGCGTCGAGCTGCAGCGCTTTCTCGGCTTCGCGAACTTCTATCGTCGTTTCATCCGTAATTTCGGTCAGGTGGCAGCTCCTCTCACAGCCCTTACTTCTGTCAAGACGTGCTTTAAGTGGTCCGTTTCCGCCCAGGGAGCTTTTGATCTCCTCAAGAATCGTTTTACATCCGCTCCTATCCTTGTTACACCTGACGTCTCTAGACAGTTCGTTGTCGAGGTTGACGCGTCAGAGGTGGGCGTGGGAGCCATTCTTTCTCAGCGCTCCCTCTCTGACGACAAGGTCCACCCATGCGCGTATTTTTCTCATCGCCTGTCGCCGTCGGAACGTAACTATGATGTGGGTAACCGCGAACTGCTCGCCATCCGGTTAGCCCTAGGCGAATGGCGACAGTGGTTGGAGGGGGCGACCGTTCCTTTTGTCGTTTGGACTGACCATAGGAACCTTGAGTACATCCGTTCTGCCAAACGACTTAATGCGCGTCAGGCGCGTTGGGCGCTGTTTTTCGCTCGTTTCGAGTTCGTGATTTCTTATCGTCCGGGCTCTAAGAACACCAAGCCTGATGCTTTGTCTCGTCTCTTCAGTTCTTCAGTAGCCTCCACTGACCCCGAGGGGATTCTCCCTGAGGGGCGTGTTGTCGGGTTGACTGTCTGGGGAATTGAGAGGCAGGTAAAACAAGCGCTCACTCACACTCCGTCGCCGCGCGCTTGTCCTAGGAACCTTCTTTTCGTTCCCGTTCCTACTCGTCTGGCCGTTCTTCAGTGGGCTCACTCTGCCAAGTTAGCCGGCCACCCTGGCGTTCGGGGTACGCTTGCTTCCATTCGCCAGCGTTTTTGGTGGCCCACCCGGGAGCATGACACGCGTCGTTTCGTGGCTGCTTGTTCGGTCTGCGCGCAGACTAAGTCCGGTAACTCTCCTCCTGCCGGCCGTCTCAGGCCGCTTCCTATTCCCTCTCGACCGTGGTCTCACATCGCCTTAGATTTTGTCACCGGACTGCCTTCGTCAGCGGGGAAGACTGTTATTCTTACGGTTGTCGATAGGTTCTCTAAGGCGGCTCATTTCATTCCCCTTGCTAAGCTTCCTTCTGCTAAAGAGACGGCACAAATCATCATCATCATCATCAGAATGTTTTCAGAATTCATGGCCTTCCGTCAGACGTCGTTTCGGACAGAGGTCCGCAATTCACGTCTCAATTTTGGAGGGAGTTTTGCCGTTTGATTGGGGCTTCAGTCAGTCTCTCTTCCGGCTTTCACCCCCAGTCTAACGGTCAAGCAGAACGGGCCAATCAGACTATTGGTCGCATCTTACGCAGTCTTTCTTTTCGCAACCCTGCGTCTTGGTCAGAACAGCTCCCCTGGGCAGAATACGCCCACAACTCGCTTCCTTCGTCTGCGACCGGGCTATCTCCTTTTCAGAGTAGCCTCGGGTACCAGCCTCCGCTGTTCTCATCTCAGTTCGCCGAGTCCAGCGTCCCCTCCGCTCAGGCTTTTGTCCAACGTTGCGAGCGCACCTGGAAGAGGGTCAGGTCTGCACTTTGCCGTTATAGGACGCAGACTGTGAGGGCTGCTAATAAGCGTAGAACTAAGAGTCCTAGATATTGTCGCGGTCAGAGAGTTTGGCTCTCCACTCAGAACCTTCCCCTTAAGACGGCTTCTCGCAAGTTGACCCCGCGGTTCATTGGTCCGTTCCGTATTTCTCGGGTCATTAATCCTGTCGCAGTTCGACTTCTTCTTCCGCGATACCTTCGTCGCGTCCACCCGGTCTTCCATGTCTCCTGCATCAAGCCCGTCCTTCGCGCCCCCGCTCGTCTTCCCCCCCCCCCCCCCCATCCTTGTCGAGGGCGCACCCATCTACAGGGTCCGTAGAATTTTGGACATGCGTCCTCGGGGCCGTGGTCACCAGTACCTCGTAGATTGGGAGGGGTACGGTCCTGAGGAGAGGAGTTGGGTTCCCTCTCGGGACGTGCTGGACCGTGCGCTGATCGAGGATTTCCTCCGTTGCCGCCAGGTTTCCTCCTCGAGTGCGCCAGGAGGCGCTCGGTGAGTGGGGGGGTACTGTCATGTACTGTCATGTTGTGTCTTGTCTCTGTCCTTTCCCTTCACCCTGTCTCCCTCTGCTGGTCGTTGTTAGGTTACCTTTTCTCCCCCGCTTTCCCCCAGCTGTTCCTTGTCTCCTCTTGACTACCTCGTCACCCCTTCTCCCACCTGTTCCCCTTTTCCCTCTGATTAGTCCCCTATATCTCTCTCTGTTTTTGTTCCTGTCCTTGTCGGATTCTTGTTTCTTGTGTTTCATGCCTGAACCAGACTGTCGTCATGTTTGCTGTAACCTTGTCTTGTCCTGTCGGAATCTGCCGGTCCGTCTGAGCCTACCTATGTTTGGTAATTAAAGAAGCTCTGTTTAAGTTAATTCGCTTTTGGGTCCTCATTCACTCACCGTAACAGATAAGTCCATCATGTCAAAGAAAAGGCCATCATGTAGGAGATGAGGCCATCATGTCAAAGAAAAGGCCATCATGTAGGAGACAAGGCCATCATGTCAAAGAAAAGGCCATCATGTAGGAGACAAGTCCATCATGTCAAAGAAAAGGCCATTATGTAGGAGATAAGGCCATCATGTCAAAGAAAAGGCCATCATGTAGGAGACAAGGCCATCATGTCAAAGAAAAGGCCATTATGTAGGAGATGAGGCCATCATGTCAAAGAAAAGGCCATCATGTAGGAGACAAGTCCATCATGTCAAAGAAAAGGCCATCATGTAGGAGATAAGGCCATCATGTAGGAGATAAGGCCATCATGTAGGAGATAAGGCCATCATGTAGGAGATAAGGCCATCATGTAGGAGATAAGGCCATCATGTAGGAGATAAGGCCATCATGTCAAAGAAAAGGCCATCATGTAGGAGATAAGGCCATCATGTCAAAGAAAAGGCCATCATGTAGGAGATAAGGCCATCATGTCAAAGAAAAGGCCATTATGTAGGAGATGAGGCCATCATGTCAAAGAAAAGGCCATCATGTAGGAGACAAGGCCATCATGTCAAAGAAAAGGCCATCATGTAGGAGATAAGTCCATCATGTCAAAGAAAAGGCCATCATGTAGGAGATGAGGCCATCATGTCAAAGATAAGTCCATCATGTCAAAGAAAAGGCCATCATGTAGGAGATAAGTCCATCATGTCAAACAAAAGGCCATCATGTAGGAGACAAGGCCATCGTGTAGGAGATAAGTCCATCATGTCAAAGAAAAGGCCATCATGTAGGTGACAAGTCCATCATGTCAAAGAAAAGGCCATCATGTAGGAGACAAGTCCATCATGTCAAAGAAAAGGCCATCATGTCAAAGAAAAGGCCATCATGTCAAAGAAAAGGCCATCATGTCAAAGAAAAGGCCATCATGTCAAAGAAAAGGCCATTATGTAGGAGATGAGGCCATCATGTCAAAGAAAAGGCCATCATGTAGGAGATAAGTCCATCATGTCAAAGAAAAGGCCATCATGTAGGAGATGAGGCCATCATGTCAAAGAAAAGGCCATCATGTAGGAGACAAGTCCATCATGTCAAAGAAAAGGCCATCATGTAGGAGACAAGTCCATCATGTCAAAGAAAAGGCCATCATGTAGGAGACAAGGCCATCGTGTAGGAGACAAGGAAATCGTGTAGGAGATAAGTCCATCATGTCAAAGAAAAGGCCATTATGTAGGAGACAAGTCCATCATGTCAAAGAAAAGGCCATCGTGTAGGAGACAAGTCCATCATGTCAAAGAAAAGGCCATCATGTAGGAGATAAGTCCATCATGTCAAAGAAAAGGCCATTATGTAGGAGATAAGGCCATCATGTAGGAGATAAGGCCATCATGTAGGAGACAAGGCCATCATGTCAAAGAAAAGGCCATCATGTAGGAGATAAGGCCATCATGTAGGAGATAAGGCCATCATGTAGGAGACAAGGCCATCATGTAGGAGATAAGGCCATCATGTAGGAGACAAGGCCATCATGTCAAAGAAAAGGCCATCATGTAGGAGATAAGGCCATCATGTAGGAGATAAGGCCATCATGTAGGAGACAAGGCCATCATGTCAAAGAAAAGGCCATCATGTAGGAGATAAGGCCATCATGTCAAAGAAAAGGCCATCATGTAGGAGATAAGGCCATCATGTAGGAGATAAGGCCATCATGTAGGAGACAAGGCCATCATGTCAAAGAAAAGGCCATCATGTAGGAGATAAGGCCATCATGTAGGAGATAAGGCCATCATGTAGGAGACAAGGCCATCATGTCAAAGAAAAGGCCATCATGTAGGAGATAAGGCCATCATGTAGGAGATAAGGCCATCATGTAGGAGATAAGGCCATCATGTCAAAGAAAAGGCCATCATGTAGGAGATAAGGCCATCATGTAGGAGATAAGGCCATCATGTAGGAGATAAGTCCATCATGTCAAAGAAAAGGCCATCATGTAGGAGATAAGGCCATCATGTAGGAGAAAAGGCCATCATGTAGGAGATAAGTCCATCATGTCAAAGAAAAGGCCATCATGTAGGAGATAAGGCCATCATGTAGGAGATAAGGCCATCATGTAGAACAGTGGTTCCCAAACTTTGTATAGTGCTGTACCCCTTCAAACAATCAACCTTCAGCTGCGTATCCCCTCTAGCACCAGGGTCAGCTCACACTCAAATGTTGTTTTTTTGCTGTCATTGTAAGCCTGCCACACACACACTATACAATACATTTATTAAACATAAGAATGAGTGTGAGTTTTTGTCACATCCAGGCTCGTGGGAAGTGACAAAGAGCTCTTATAGAACCAGGGCACAAATAATGATATAATAATCAGTCATTTTGCTCTTTATTTAGCCATCTTAAATGTAAAACTTTATTTGTTCATCTAAAATTGTAAATAACTCACCATAGGTTAATGAGAAGGGTGTGCTTGAAAGGATGCACATACTGTAACTCTGCAATGTTGGGTTGTATTGGAGAGAGTTTCAGTCTTAAATAATTTTCCACGCACAGTCTGTGCCTGTATTTAGTTTTCATGCTAGTGAGGGCCGAGAATTCATTCTCACATTGGTATGTGGTTGCAAAGGGCATCAGTGTCTTATCAGCGCAATTTGCCAAGGCATGATTCTCTGAGCGCAGCCCTATCCAGAAATCTGGCAGTGGCTTCTGATTAAATACCATTTTCACAGAACCGCTTGTTGCAATTACAATGAGGCTCTCTTGTTCAGATATCGGTAAGTGGACTGGAGGCAGGGCATGAAAGGGATAATGAATAGGGTTGTTTGTGTCATCCGTTTCGGGAAGTACCTGCGTAATTGTGCACCCAACTCACTCAGGTGCTTCGCTATATCACATTTGACATTGTCGGTAAGCTTGAGTTCATTTTCACATAAAAACATCATACAATGATGGAAAGACCTGTGTGTTGTCCTTGTTAATGCAGACAGAGAGGAGCTCCAACGTCTTAATCATAGTCTCAATTTTGTCCCGCACATTGAATATAGTTGCAGAGAGTCCCTGTAATCCTAGATTCAGATCATTCAGGCGAGAAAAAACATCACCCAGATTGGCCAGTCTTGTGAGAAACTCGTCATCATGCAAGCAGTCAGACAAGTGAAAATGATGGTCAGTAATGAAAACTTTGCTCGTCTCTCAATTTTGCCCCAGCCCATATCATTGCTTAGTGCAGAAAATACACAAGAGTTCAGGGGCCTTGCTTTAACAAAGTTAACCATTTTCACTGTAGTGTCCAAAACGTCTTTCAAGCTGTCAGGCATTCCCTTGGCAGCAAGAGCCTGTCGGTGGATGCTGCAGTGTACCCAAGTGGCGTAGGGAGCAACTGCTTGCACACGTGTTACCACTCTGCTATGTCTCTCTGTCATTGCTTTTGCACCATCAGTAGAGATACCAACACATCTTGACCACCAAAGCCCATTTCATGTCACAAAGCAGTCCAGAACATTGAAAATATAATTTGAAAACGTGAAAAAAATCTGTTTTGGCGTACCACCGACAGCATTGCGCGTACCCCAGTTTGGGAATACCTGATGTAAAAGATAAGGTCATCATGTAAAAGATAAAGTCATCATATAGAAGATAAGGTCATCATGTAGGAGATAAGGCCATCATGTAGGAGATAAAGTCATTATGTAAAAGATAAGGTCATCATGTAAAAGACAAGGCCATCATGTAAAATATAATGCCTTTGTGTATAAGATAAGGTCATCATATAGAAGATAAGGTCATCATATAGAAGATAGGGTCACCATGTAGAAGATAAAGTCATCATATAGAAGATAAGGCCATAATGTAGGAGATAAGGCCATCATGTAGGAGATATGGCCATCATGTAGGAGATAAGGCCATAATGTAGGAGATAAGGCCATCATGTAGGAGATAAGGCCATCATATAGGAGATACGGCCATCATGTAGGAGATAAGGCCATCATGTAGGATATAAGGCCATAATGTAGGAGATAAGGCCATCATGTGGGAGATAAGGCAGAGATGAAACCCAGCAATAGAGCCATTTTAACTCTTCCCACATAATGTGTTGCCCTTTATGTGTTGTATATGATGTTTAGAGAGAGGAAGGGGGAGCAGACAAGGGGAACTTTATAGTGTGATCAGAAAATCCTCCTAGCATGTTGGATGGAAACAAACAGAGACAGACAGAAATCCACCTGCACCTCACACCGCCACAAGCAAGCCTGAGGGAGGGAGGGAGGGAGGGAGGGAGGCAAAAACAGTCAAAAGCAATACAGAGAAATGAAAGGAGACGTGGATTGAGAGGTGGTGTAAATAGCTAGAGGGAAGGATGGGACTTTGTTGTTGGAATAAAAGGATGGGATGTAGGCTTTGGTCTCCAGTGACAGCTGCCAGTAGGTATAACACACACACACATTTATAGCTGCCAATAGGTTTAACAGGGTTTGGCAAGAGCACCGATAAACTGACAACCATTCAAATCCACAGCACAGTCCCAAATGACAAAAGACTGATTTATGAATCTGGAAATAAAATTCTATATCTGGGGGTTTGAGTAGAACTCTGTAATCAACAACAGATACACACTATGACCATCTTGCACATCTCAAATGAACACGTCCGTGTCACAATAATGTGTGTTACCACTTTTGTATCTCTACTTTCTCCAAAGCCTTGTTGGTAACATGCTAAGCCATCAAAGGTCATTTAGACACCAGTTAAGGTGTTTGTTTGGTAAAAGCCTGACAGATCAAAGAGCGTGTTGTCAGTTTTAATCCTACACGGGGGAACCTCACAGCCCTCTCCTCTGGGGAGTAGCACACACACACACACACACACACACACACACACACACACACACACACACACACACACACACACACACACACACACACACACACACACACACACACACACACACACACACACACACACCTGGGGAGGTGAGGGTGCTTCCTGACATGCTCCTCACTGGGGAGGTTCTGTGTTGTTGCTGCGAGGGTCCTGGAGCCCCCTGGAGCTGCAGCATCTGATCCATCTGGTCCAGCTGCGGCTCCAAGCTGCAGACGTAGAGGTCTGCAGGCAGGCAGGTCTCCACCGGGCCCTCCTCCAAATGTCACAGTGACTCACCCTCCTCTGTCTGCTTCCACACATGACACCACGCTATGGAACCTGGCAGCTCTGAAAGCGCTCCACACCACCTTGCCCTGAGTCACCCGAACACACTCACTGAGTGATACGTGACAGAACACTGTGGCTATTAAGGATGGTATATAAGGATTTCCTATTCTCACAGGACCTCATATTTCGTATGAAATGTAACAAGCCTGTTCTGATTAGGAAGTACAGATTTTAGGCACAGAAAGAGGCAAGCCTCTCACATAAATAAATACACATAGATATATTCACACAAGTTTGTGCGCACTCACGGACACACACAGTCTTTCTCTTTCTCCGAGAGAAGCAAAAGGACTTGCTGTGAATCAACTGTAAACAGACAGGGTGATCTGAGATCAGAGTCTGAAATCAATAGAGCCCCCTTTCACACCTAATCCCCACAACACTTATGAAGCGATCTGGGGGAGGCTGAGAACTGAAGAGAGGCCTGGGAGAGAGGGAGGGTACTGCAATCTGTAATATCCTCCCCTCTTTACCAACCGATGTGTTACATTCATCATAGAGTTATCCAGAAACCCCAACCGATGTGTGACATTCATCATAGAGTTATCCAGAAACCCCAACCGATGTGTGACATTCATCATAGAGTTATCCAGAAACCCCAACCAATGTGTGACATTCATCATAGAGTTATCCAGAAACCCCAACCGATGTGTGACATTCATCATAGAGTTATCCAGAAACCCCAACCGATGTGTGACATTCATCATAGAGTTATCCAGAAACCCCAACCGATGTGTGACATTCATCATAGAGTTATCCAGAAACCCCAACCGATGTGTGACATTCATCATAGAGTTATCCAGAAACCCCAACCGATGTTACATTTATCATAGAGTTATCCAGAAACCCCAACCGGTGTGACATTCATCATAGAGTTATCCAGAAACCCCAACCAATGTGTGACATTCATCATAGAGTTATCCAGAAACCCCAACCGATGTGTGACATTCATCATAGAGTTATCCAGAAACCCCAACCGATGTGTGACATTCATCATAGAGTTATCCAGAAACCCCAACCGATGTGTGACATTCATCATAGAGTTATCCAGAAACCCCAACCGATGTGTGACATTCATCATAGAGTTATCCAGAAACCCCAACCAATGTGTGACATTCATCATAGAGTTATCCAGAAACCCCAACCGATGTGTGACATTCATCATAGAGTTATCCAGAAACCCCAACCGATGTGTGACATTCATCATAGAGTTATCCAGAAACCCCAACCGGTGTGACATTCATCATAGAGTTATCCAGAAACCCCAACCGATGTGTGACATTCATCATAGAGTTATCCAGAAACCCCAACCGATGTGTGACATTCATCATAGAGTTATCCAGAAACCCCAACCGATGTTACATTTATCATAGAGTTATCCAGAAACCCCAACCGATGTGTTACATTTATCATAGAGTTAACTAGAAACCCCAACCGATGTGTTACATTTATCATAGAGTTAACAAGAAACTCATACTTTGAATTTCCTTGTATAACAAACCTCTTTTTACCTCTTGTGTTATTCTCTCTCTCTGTCTCTCTCTCTCTCTCTCTGTCTTTCTGTCTCTCTCTGTCTCTCTTTCTTTCTTTCTTTCTTTCTTTCTTTCTGTCTCTCTCTTTCTGTCTCTCGCTCGTTTTCTCTTCCTGTCTCTCTCTTTCTGTCTCTCTCTCTCTCTCATTTGTAATTCTGTACAGCCTTTGCATTTCTTATTAGGAAGCATAGCTTATTAGAAATGAATCCCTGCTCATTCCTTTTTCCCCCCCCTCACTCCTCTGCACCTAAGTATTTTATACTGTTTCAAACCCTCCATTATGTCTCTCTCATATCTGTCTCTGTCTCACTCCCTTGACGTCATCAAGGTATTTTCTAACTGATGGAAGAGAGAGAACTACAGAGTGTGTAGGAGAGAGGTAGAGACAGACTGGAAGAGTGAGAACTACAGAGTGTGTAGGAGAGAGAGGTAGAGACAGACTGGAAGAGAGAGAACTACAGAGTGTGTAGGAGAGAGAGGTAGAGACAGACTGGAAGAGAGAGAACTACAGAGTGTGTAGGAGAGAGAGGTAGAGACAGACAAAGATAGATAGATAGATAGATAGATAGATAGATAGATAGATAGATAGATAGATAGATAGATAGATAGATAGATATATAGGTAGATAGATAGATAGATAGATATATAGGTAGATAGATATATATATAGATATATAGATAGATAGATAGATAGATAGATAGATAGATAGATAGATAGATAGATAGATAGATAGATAGATAGATAGATAGATAGATATATAGGTAGATAGATAGATAGATAGATAGATAGATATATAGATATATAGATAGATAGATAGATTTCTTTTTCTCCAGCAGAACGTCTTGCTTTCTTAGCATTCCTCTGAAGCCTCAAAGGGGAGAGAAATGCAGACATGTGGACTGCTGGTGAGGCTCAGGCTGGGTGGTGTGTGTGTGTGTGTGTGTGACGGGGTGTTTGTTAAGGCTTGACAGAGAGGACAGGAAGACTAGTGACTTGAAAGGCCGCCACCAGGGACTTGGGCTGGACAAGTCCTCCCTCTACCTCACCCCACTCCACCTCACCCCCTCTACCTCACCCCACTATACCTCTCCCCCCTCTACCTCACCCCCTCTACCTCACCCCCCTCTACCTCTCCTCCCTCTACCTCTCCTCCCTCTACCTCTCCTCCCTCTACCTCACCCCCCTCTACCTCTCCTCCCTCTACCTCACCCCACTATACCTCTCCTCCCTCTACCTCACCCCACTCCACTCCACCTCACCCCCCTCTACCTCACCCCACTCTACCTCACCCCCTCTACCTCACCCCCCTCTACCTCACCCCCCTCTACCTCTCCTCCCTCTACCTCTCCTCCCTCTACCTCTCCTCCCTCTACCTCACCCCCCTCTACCTATCCTCCCTCTACCTCATCCCCCTCTACCTCTCCTCCATCTACCTCACCCCCCTCAACCTATCCTCCCTCTATCTTACCCCTCTCTACCTCTATTCCCTCTACCTCACCGCACTATACCTCTATTCCCTCTACCTCACCGCACTATACCTCTCCTCCCTCTACCTCACCCCACTATACCTCTCCTCCCTCTACCTCACCCCCCTCTACCTCTCCTCCCTCTAACTCACCCCACTCTACCTCTCTTCCCTCTACCTCACCCCCCTCTACCTCTCCTCCCTCTACCTCACCTCCCTCTACCTCACCCCACTCTACCTCTCCTCCCTCTACCTCACCCCACTCTACCTCTCCTCCCTCTACCTCACCCCACTATACCTCTCCTCCCTCTACCTCACCCCCCTCTACCTCTCCTCCCTCTAACTCACCCCACTCTACCTCTCTTCCCTCTACCTCACCCCCTCTACCTCTCCTCCCTCTACCTCACCTCCCTCTACCTCACCCCACTCTACCTCTCCTCCCTCTACCTCACCCCACTCTACCTCTCCTCCCTATACCTCACCCCACTCTTCCTCTCCTCCCTCTACCTCACCCCCCTCTAACTCTCCTCCCTCTTACTCTCATCTACCTCACCCCACTCTACCTCTCCTCCCTCTATCTCACCCCATTCTACCTCTCCTCCCTCTACCTCACCCCACTCACCCTCTCCTCCCTATACCTCACCCCCATCTTCCTCTCCTCCCTCTACATCTCCTCCCTTTATCTCTCATCTACCTCTCCTCCCTCTCCCACTCCTCACCTCCCTTTACCTATCCTCCCTCAACCTCCTCTCCCTCTACATCTCCTCCCTCTACCGCTTCTCCTCTCTCCCTCTACCTCTCTTCTCTATCCTCTACCTCTCGTCTCTATCCTCTACCTCTCATCTCTATCCTCTACCTCTCCTCTCTATCCTCTACCTCTCCTCCCTCTTCCTCTCCTCCCTCTACCTCATCCCACAATACCTCTCCTCACTCTACCTCACCTCACCCCACTCTACCTCTCCTCCCTCTACCTCACCCCCCTCTACCTATCCTCCCTCTACCTCATCCCCTCTACCTCTCCTCCCTCTACCTCTCCTCCCTCTTCCTCTCCTCCCTCTACCTCATCCCACAATACCTCTCCTCCCTCTACCTCACCCCCCTCTACCTATCCTCCCTCTACCTCACCCCCCTCTACCTCTCCTCCATCTACCTCACCCCCCTCAACCTATCCTCCCTCTACCTTACCCTTCTCTACCTCTATTCCCTCTACCTCACCGCACTATACCTCTATTCCCTCTACCTCACCGCACTATACCTCTCCTCCCTCTACCTCACCCCACTATACCTCTCCTCCCTCTACCTCACCCCCCTCTACCTCTCCTCCCTATAACTCTCCTCTACCTCTCCTCCCTCTACCTCACCCCTCTACCTCTTCTTCCTCTACCTCTAACTCTTCCCTCCTTCCTCTAGCTCTCCTCTCCTCCCTTTACTTCTCCTCTCCTCTCCTCTCCTCTCCTCTCCTCTCCTCTCCTCTCCTCTGCCTCTCCTCCCTCTACCTCTCCCATCTAACTCTCCTCTCCTTCCTCTAGCTCTCCTCTCCTTCCTCTACCTCTCCTCTACCTCTCCTCTCTTTCCCCTACCTCCTCTCTCCTTCCTCTACCTCTCATCTCCTTCCTCTACCTCTCCTCTCTTTCCGCTACCTCTCATTTCCTTCCGCTACCTCTCCTCTCCTTCCTCTACCTCTTTCCTCTACCTCTGCTCTCCTTCCTCTCCCTCTCCTCTCTTCCCTCTACCTGTCTATCCTCTACCTCTCCCACTCCTCACCTCCCTTTACCTATCCTCCCTCAACCTCCTCCCTCTAACGCTTCTCCTCTCTCCCTCTACCTCTCTTCTCTATCCTCTATCTCTCGTCTCTATCCTCTACCTCTCGTCTCTATCCTCTACCTCTCCTCTCTATCCTCTACCACTCCTCTCTATCCTCTACCACTCCTCTCTATCCTCTACCACTCCTCTCTATCCTCTACCACTCCTCACCTCCCTTTACATATCCTCCCTCAACCTCCCCTCCCTCTACATCTCCTCGCTCTACCTCTCCTCTACTCCTTCTACCGCTCTACCTCTCTCTCCTCTCCTCCCTCTACCGCTTCTCCTCTCTCCCTCTACCTCTCTTCTCTATCCTCTACCTCTCGTCTCTATCCTCTACCTCTCGTCTCTATCCTCTACCTCTCGTCTCTATCCTCTACCTCTCGTCTCTATCCTCTACCTCTCCTCTCTATCCTCTACCTCTCCTCTCTATCCTCTACCTCTCCTCTCTATCTTCTACCACTCCTCACCTCCCTTTACCTATCCTCCCTCAACCTCCCCTCCCTCTACCTCTCCTCTACTCCTTCTACCGCTCTACCTCTCTCTCCTCTCCTCCTCTACCTCTCCTCTCCTCCCTCTACCTCTACCTTTCCTCCCTCTAACGCTCCTCTCACTGTCCACATATCCTTCTCTAGTCCTTTCTGTGCACAGTTCTCATGCCTACCAGATTCACATGACCAGTTAAAATCCCATCAATAATACTGTGATATATTCACTTCTGTGTTCCAAGGTGACGTATGTTGTCTTCTTTATTAGTGTGAATGGTACAGTTTGTGTTTTAGTAACTATAGCTACAACAATGATTCCCTTACAGAACTATTACTATCCCAACTATCCTCTCTATTGCTACTACCAATAAACCATACACACAAACTTTGTCCGTTCCACTTCCTCCTCTCCCCCAAAGTGATCCTCTTCTGTCACCTTGAGCCTGGTCGTCATGCTTCCCTGACCATTCCAAAGGTCACAGCTTGTAGCCACTGTCATTACCTGTCACTCTTCCCACATTCCCTCCCTCCTTCCCTCCCTCCCTCCATCCCTCCATCTCTCCCTCCTCAAGACGCTCTCTGTCATGGATTTTATTCCTCGGCTCTGGGAGACACATCAAAGTGACATTCTTAGTTGGGCTTTGAAGGTTAAGAGCGGAGAGAGGGAGAAGTGATCCTACTAGGAAATGAGCAGAGTGTGTGTGTAGAGTGTAGCGTGTAGCTTGTAGCGTGTAGCGTGAAGAATGTAGTATGTAGTGTGGACATGGGAGGGAATGCAGAACATGCAGAGGCAGGGCAGTAGAGTCAAGTTGACCAAGGTTGCTCTCAACAGGACCCTGTTGAAGTGTTCATTTATGTGCTTCATTGTATCAGACAGTCTGCCATTTACAATGGCAGTTTTATCTGATTCTCAGTCTATGCACATCTACGGATTCATCGTTCTAACATTTTTGGAGGAACAGATAGTTGTGTTTCAGCACAAAAGCAGTTTAGCCTAATCAGGAAATGTTGTTACTGTGGGAGGAACCAAATGAATGGGAGGCACTGCAGACAAGTCACTGTCCTTCATATTACCAGAGAAACGCTCAGTAAACAAAGCTATTGTAACAGCTTTGTTTAATTGAAACAAGCTTGATTGAGAGGAGAAGGGAACAGCTTAAAGAGGCAGGGATGTGAACACAGGCAGCTGTGGTGTCATTTCATCAACCAGGAGAGAGAAGGGAGGGTCTCAAAACTTTAATCACATCAGATCAATTATTCATGTTGTGGGCCCTGGTCATGCACACCACGTACGCACACACCATTCACGCACGCACGCACGCACGCACGCACGCACACACAAACAGACCTGACAGACAGACTGGCGGGCTGGAATGAATAATGCAAGCAGCATTTACACTGGAAAGTCAATCTCTGATCTCTGCTCAGTCTGTTAGAAACATTATGTAACAACAGGGAATGACAAGTAGAGAGAGAGGCAATGTATCAAACAGGATGAGACAAAACCCTCATACTAAACCGGCCAGGTCACACCAGACCCACTGCAGTATTAGACGTTTGTCCTGGTAACAGGGTAAAATACGTTGTAGATGTGTCCTGTAACACCACCACAGCATGTTTTAAATCAGTCTGTTATACACATTACGACAACTGAGGACATATCGCTACAAAATTCATTGCAACTTGGAAGTTATTGCTGTCAAGGGAGAAGGGAGACAACAAAGACAGAGAGAGGTTCTGGGGGAGGGAATAGGACAGAGAGAGGATGATGGGGGTGGAGGGGGGGGGGGGCGAAAAGAGGCAGGGGGGGGAAACCAGGGAGGGTGAGAGAGATAAAAAATAAAAGTGAAAAGTGTAATTCTTGGCTGCCACCATTTATCGTTAAATCCCTGACAGGCACCTACCATAAGTCACTAAATAATCGCACAGAGATCCCTCATGTCCTCCTCTCTCCTTCCTGATGCCCTTGGTACCACCGCAGTGATAGGTCAAACTACTGTCTGTCGGTACCGGATTTGCTATATGGTGCGTTGGTTTTGTCTCTGATTTGTTCATTCCACAGGAGTTGTGTTGGGTCTACTGTACAAGAACAGCTGTGCATTTTTACTTCCTTTTTTCACAAAACCCCTTAAATACGTACTAAAGATCTTGGGTTGAGAATCACCACTACAAGGTGGATGGATAAAAGACGATGGAATATAACAGGACACAGTGTATGTTTCTAACACGGCATCACCAGATGGTGATCCTGCATTTCAGAGGCCACATTAACTGTATTGACATCTGCATGGGAACGTTCCATTGCATTTGCAATACTCAATTCACCTTTGTCCTCTTCTTATATTCCATTTAAGTTTCAGATATTTGAGACGCAGGAAGAGTATCCTTCTTTCTGAACATATTTGACATGTTTATATCTACAGTGCTTTCCAAAAGTATTCATGCCCCTTGACTTATTACATATTTTGTTGTGTTAAAACCTGAATTCATAATGGATTTAAAAATATATATATTCTCACCCAGACAATATCCCATAATGACAAAATCAAAATATGTTTTTAGAAATATTTGAAAATTACATAAGTATTCACACCCCTGAGTCAATACTTTGTAGAATCACCTTTGGCGGCGATTACAGCTGTGAGTCCTTTTGGGTAAGTCTCTAAGAGCTTTGCACACCTGGATTCTACAATATTTTACCATTATTCTTTAAAAAATCTTCAAGCTCTGTCAAGTTGATTGTTGATCATTGCTAGACAGCCATTTTCATGTCTTGCCATAGATATTCAGGCTGTTTTAAGTCAAAACTGTAACTAGGCTACTCAGGAAGTCTTCTTGGTAAGCAACTCCAGTATAGATAAGACTTTGTGTTTTAGGTTATTGTTATTGTGAATTCATTTCCCAGTGTCTGGTGGAAAGCAGACCGAACCAGGTTTTCCTGTAGGATTTTGCCTTTGCTTATAGCTGTATTTTTTAAACCCCCCTAGTGCTTGCTGATGACAAGCATACCCATAACATGATGCAGCCACGGCCATGCTTAAAAATATGAAGAGTGGTACTCAGTGATGTGTTGTGTTGGATTTGCGACAAACATAACACTTTGTATTTATTTCTTTGAAACATTTTTTGCAGTATTATGTTAGTTTGAGCCTTATTGCAAACAGGATGCATGTTTTGGAATATTTTTATTTTTATTTTGTACAGGCTTCCTTCTTTTTTTTCTGTCATTTAGGTTAGTATTGTGGAGTAACTACAATGTTGTTGATCCATCCTCATTTTTCTCATATCACAGCCATTAAACTCTGTAACTGTTTTAAAATCACCATTGGCCTCATGGTGAAATCCCTGAGCAGTTTCCTTCCTCTCCGGCAACTGAGTTAGGAAGGAGACCTGTATATTTGTAGTGACTGGGTGTATTGATACACCATCCAAAGCCAAATAACTTCATCATGATCAAAGGGATATTCATATATGTTTTTTATTATTACACATCTACCAATCGGTGCCCTACTTTGCGAGGCATTGAAAAACCTCCCTGGTCCTTGTGGTTGACTGTGCTTGAAATTCACTACTCGATTGAGGGATGTTACAGATAACTGCATGTGTAGGGTACAGAGATGAGGTAGAGTTATTCAAAAATCATGTTAACTAACCACTATCATTGAACACGTAATGAGTCCATGCAACTTATTATGCAATTTGTTAAGCACATGTTTACTCCTGAATTTATTGAGGCTTGCCATACAAAAGGGATTGAATACTTATTGACTCAAAACATTTCAGCTTTAAGTGTATTATTCATTAACAAAAAAATGTTCTACAAACAAAATTCAATTTTTACATTATGGGGCACTGTGTGTTGATCAGTGGCACGACATCTCAAGTTATTCAATATAAAATGCAGGCTGTAAAATCAAATCAAATCAAACGTTTTTGGTCACATACACATGGTTAGCAGATGTTAATGCGAGTGTAGTGAAAGGCTTGTGCTTCTAGTTCAGACCATGCAGTAACATCTAACAAGTAATCTAACAATTTCACAACAACTACCTTATACACACAAGTGTAAAGGAACGAATAAGAATATGTACATATAAATATATGGATGAGTGAAGGCCGTGCAGCTTAGGCAAGATGCAGTAGATGGTATAGAGTACAGTATATACATATGAGATGAGTAATGTAGGATACGTAAACATTATATAAAGTGGCATTGTTTAAAGTGACTAGTGATACATTTATTACATCCAATTTTTTTATATTAAAGTGGCTAGGGATTGAGACAGTACATTGGCAGCTGTTTAACAGTCTGAAGGCCTTGAGATAGAAGCTGTTTTTCAGTCTCTCGGTCCCAGCTTTGATGCACCTGTACTGACCTCGCCTTCTGAATGATAGCGGGGTGAACAGGTAGTGGCTCTTGTGGTTGTTGTCCTTGATTATCTTTTTGGCCTTCCTGTGACATCGGGTGGTGTTGATGTCCTGGAGGGCAGGTAGTTTGCCCCCGGTGATGCGTTGTGCAGACCTCACTACCCTCAGGAGAGCCTTACGGTTGTGGGCGGAGCAGTTGCCGTACCAGCCGGTGATACAGCCCAACAGGATGCTCTCAATTGTGCATCTGTAAAAGTTTGTGAGTGTTTTCGGTGACAAGCCAAATTTCTTCAGCCTCCTGAGGTTCTATTTATATTTGTCAATAGGAATCTTATGAGGAAGACAAAGTGGATAGATAGTTTAATACCAACTAACTTATAAATTAATTAACAACTAAATGATAATGTGATCAAAACACAGAAGAATACAGTATGCATAGGTCATAAATGCTAATAACATAAAGAATTGTTATATACAGTACCAGTCCAAAGTTTGGACACACCTACGCATTCCAGGGTTTTTCTTTACTTTTACTATTTTCTTCGTTGTAGAATAATAATGAAGGCATGAAAACTATGAAATTATACATATAGAATCATGTAGTAACCAAAAAAGTGTGAAACAAATAAAAAATATTTTATATTTAAAATTCTTCAAATTGGCCACCCTTTGCCTTGATGACAGCTTTGTAGACTCTTGGCATTCTCTCAACCAGCTTCCATAGGTAGTCACCTGGAATTAATTTCAATTAACAGGTTTGCCTTGTTAAAAGTTCATTTGTGGAATGCATTTGAGCCAATCAGTTGTGTTGTGACAAGGTAGGGTTGGTATACAGAAGATAGCCCTATTTGGTAAAATACCAAGTCCATATTATTGCAAGAACAGCTCAAATAAGCATGAAGGTCAGTAAATCCGGAACATTTCAAGAACTTTCTTCAAGTACAGTCGCAAAAACCAAACGATATGATGAAACTGGCTCTCATGAGGACCGCCACAGGAAAGGAAGACCCAGAGTTACCTCTGCTGTAGAGGATAAGTTCATTAGAGTTAACTGCACCTGAGATTGCAGCCCAAGTAAATGCTTCACAGACTTCAAGTAACAGACACGTCTCAACATCAACTGTTCAGAGGAGACTACAGTACATGAATCAGGCCTTCATGGTTGAATTGCTGCAAAGAAACCACTACTAAAGGACACTCGTAAAAAGAAGAGACTTGCTTGGTCCAAGAATCACGAGCAATTTACATTAGATCCATGGAAATCTGTCCTTTGGTCTGATGAGTCCAAATTAGAGATTTTTGGTTCCAACCGCTGTGTCTTTTTGAGACGTGTCCAATTATTTGACTGGTAATGTATATGTCATGTTAATGTCTTTAAATGTGTTGATTGTGTTTGTTGGGCCGCACTATGTATCCTTGTCATGTCCCTGCCTGTCACACCTGAGGAGGAGTAGAGGAGCGATGAGCCCCATGTTAGGATGATGTACGGTGTCTTCCTTTGACTCTGATAAAAAGGTAGAGTGTGTCTGCACAGACGGACCGATGGATGGAGATAGGGATCAGTTCTTCCCTCTGTCCTCTTCCTCTCCATGTGTGGTATTTATCTCCCCTCCTCCCTGAACAGGGATATTTTGGACACTTTGTACCAGTCTACAGAGATTAGCATGAATTTGGGGGACATGCATGAAATTGTTTTCTTGTGTTTTATTGTCATGATGCTGTTTATACAGTGTGGATGGGAGGGGGGGAGAGAGAGAGAGAGATTTTTTATTTTTTATTTAAAAAAGGTTTTGTCTTCCGGGAATGGGGAACATTAAATAAGTAGTAATGAGGGAAATGCATGCATATGTGTGTGTGTCTGTGTGTGTGTGTGTGCACATGTATATGTGTGTATGCTTGTGTGTGTGTGTGTGTGTGTGTGTGCACATGTATATGTGTGTATGCCTGTGTGTGTGTGCGTGCCGGCGCATGTGTTTCTGTCTGTGTGTGTGTTTGTTAGGGATCGTTTTCTGTCATCACTTTAGAAGACTGTGACCCCAGAACACAGTGGCACTGAGCTGCTGTGTTATTCAGACAGTGTCTGCTGCCTATTCATTTAGGTGTGTGTGTGTGTGTGTGTGTGTGTGTGTGTGTGTGTGTGTGTGTGTGTGTGTGTGTGTGTGTGTGTGTGTGTGTGTGTGTGTGTGTGTGTCCTGCATGTGTCATGGTAGCTGCTAGGGCTGCGTGTTCTGTCTGGCTGAATCTCCTGCTCTGCTTCAGCAGTCAGTCTCCTCTCAGTTCCCTCAAAGAGCATCTCTGTCCCTTAGAGGCTCTACCTCTTCTACACTGCATCCATTTCAGATACACTCTCTTCTCCTCTCCTCATCCTCTTCTCCTCTCCCCTCGGCACCAGACTCACCACAGCTCCTCTCCTCTTTTCTTCATCCTCCTCCTCTTCTCCCCCTCCTCCTCCTCTCCCGGGACTCAGGTGTGTGATTGACAGCTGTCCACTTATATGAGGCAGAAGAACACCAACAGTTCTCGGACTGAACAACACTAGAACTAGTCTAAACCAGATTAACTGTTTCCTCTTAACATTTCTATGTTTTTCTTTTTATCAGCTTCTTAAAAAGGTACAATATGCAGAAATCACTCAGCCATTTCCTGGTTGCTAAAATTCTAATAAACTCATCAAAAAAAAAAGAAACGTCCTCTCACTCTCAACTGCATTTATTTTCAGCAATCTTAACATGTGTAAATATTTGTATGAACACAACAAGATTCAACAACTGAGACATAAACTGACATGTGACTAACAGAAATTGAATAATGTGTCCCTGAACAAAGGTGGGGGGGGGGGGGGGGGGGGGGTCAAAATCAAAAGTAACAGTCAGTATCTGGTGTGGCCACCAGCTGCATTAAGTACTGCAGTGCTCCTCCTCCTCATGGACTGCACCAGATTTGCCAGTTCTTGCTGTGAGATATTACCCCACTCTTCCACAAAGGCACCTGCAAGTTCCCAGACATTTCTGGGGGGAATGGCCCTAGCCCTCACCCTCCGATCCAACAGGTCCCAGACGTGCTCAATGGGATTGAGATCCGGGTTCTTCGCAGTCCATGGCAGAACACTGACATTCCTGTCTTGCAGGAAATCACGCACAGAACGAGCAGTATGGCTGGTGGCATTGTCATGTCAGGATGAGCCTGCAGGAAGGGGACCATATGATGGAGGAGGATGTCTTCCCTGTAACGCACAGCGTTGAGATTGCCTGCAAATACAACAAGCTCAGTCCGATGATGTTGTGACACACCGCCCCAGACCATGACGGACCCTACACCTCCAAATCGATCCCACTCCAGAGTACAGGCCTCAGTGTAACGCTCATTCCTTCAACAATAAATGCAAATCCGACCATCACCGCTGGTGAGACAAAACCATGACTCGTCAGTGAAGAGCACTTTTGCCAGTCCTCTTTAATGCAGGTACTATTTAATGAAGCTGCCAGTTGAGGACTTGTGAGGCATCTGTTTCTCAAACTAGACACTCTAATGTACTTGTCCTCTTGCTCAGTTGTGCACCGGGGCCTCCCACTCCTCTTTCTATTTTGGTTGGAGCCAGTTTGCGCTATTCTGTGAAGGGAGTAGAACACAGCGTTGTACGAGATCTTCAGTTTCTTGGCAATTTCTCACATGGAAGAGCCTTCATTTCTCAGACCAAGAATAGACTGACGAGTTTCAGAAGAAAGGTCTTTGTTTCTAGCCATTTTGAGCCTGTAATCGAACCCACAAATGCTGATGCTCCAGATACTCAACTTGTCTAAAGGCCAGTTTTATTGCTTCTTTAATCAAAACAACAGTTTTCAGCTCTGCTAACATAATTGCAAAAGGGTTTTCTAATGACCAATTAGCCTTTTAAAATTATAAACTTGGATTAGCTAATTGGAAAACAGAAGGGATGGTTGCTGATAACAGGCCTCTGTACGCCTATGTAGATATTCCATAAAAAACTGCAGTTTCCAGCTACAATAGCCATTTACAACATTAACAATGTCTACACTGTATTTCTGACCAATTTGATGTTATTTTAAATGGACCAAAAATGTGCTTTTCTTTAAAAATCAAGGACATTTCCAGGTGACGCCAAACCTTTGAACGGTTGTGTATGTCAGAGCGTTGGCCTAAGATACAGTGGCATAGTATAGAGTACAGTATATACAGTACATATCAGATGGGTGATGCAATATTTACAAACAATTAAAGTGACTAAGATACCGTAGAATAGTATAGAGTACAGTTTACACATATGAGATGAGTAATGCGAGATACGGAGACATAAAGTGGCTGGTGTTTCATTTCCTTAAAGTGTCTATAGGCAGCAGCCTCAGATGTGCTGGAGATGACTGTTTAACAGTCAGTGGTGTAGTATAGAATACAGTATATACATATGAAATGGGTAATGCAATATGTAAACACAATTTAAAAGTGACTAAGATACCGTAGAATAGTGTGGAGTGCAGTTTATACATATGAGATGAGTAATGCCAGATACGGATCATTATTAAAGTGGCTAGGGATCCATTTCTAAAAGTGGCCAGTGATTCCTAATCTATGTCTACAGGCAGCAGCCTCTGATGTGCTAGTGATGGCTGCTTAGCAGTCTGACGGCCTTGAGATAGAAGCTGTTTTTCAGTCTCTCGGTCCCAGCTTTGATGCACCTGTACTGACCTCGCCTTCTGGATGATAGCGGTGTGAACAGGCAGTGGCTCAGGTGGTTGATGTCCTTGATGATCTTTTTGGCCTTCCTGTGGCATTGGGTGCTGTAGGTGTCCAGGAGGGCAGGAAGTTTGCCCCCGGTAATGCATTGAGCAGACTGCAAAACCCTCAGGAGAGCTTTGCGGTTGTGGATGGTGCAGTTGCCATACCAGGCGGGGATAAAGCCCGACAGGATGCTTACAATTGTGCATCTGTAAAAGTTTGTGAGGGTTTTAGGTGTTAGGCCAAATTTCTTTAGCCTCCTGAGGTTGAAGAGGCGCTGTTGCGCCTTCTTCACCACACTGTCTGTGTGGGTGGACCATTTCAGTTTGTCAGTGATGTGTATGCCGAGGAACTTGAAGCTTTCCACCTTCTCCTCTTTGGTCCCATCAATGTGGATAGTGGGGTGCTCGCTCTGCTATTTCCTGAAGTCCTCTCCTAATATTGTTGACCGCCAAAATAAAGGAAACACTTGAATAAATTAGGGATACAACGTGTATTGAAAGCAGGTGCTTCCACACAGCTGTGGTTCCAGAGTTAATTAAGCAAGTAACATCCCATCATGCTTAGAGTCATGTATAAAAATACCCAGTTGTCCATTATTTGGGCTACCATGGCTAGTAGAAGAGATCTCAGTGACTTTGAAAGAGGGGTCTCAAAGGAGCATAGGGGGTTTCAAAGGTGTGTGTGTGTGTTAAATCAAACTTTATTTATTTGTCACATGCCGAATACAGCAAGTGTAGACTTTACAGTGAAATGCTTACTAACAAGCCCTTAACCAACAGTGCTGTTCAAGAAGAAGAAAATATTTGCCAAGTTGACTAAAATAAAAAATTACAATAAAAAGTAACACAATAAGAATAACATAACAGGACTATATACAGAGGGCACCAGTACCGAGTCAGTGTGCTGGGGTACAGGCTAGTTGAGGTAATCTGTACATGTAGGTGGGGGCGAAATTACTATGCATAGGTAACAAACAAACAGCGAGTAGCAGCAGTGTACAAAAGGGAGGGGGTCAATGTAAATTGTCCAGTGGCGATTTTATGAACTGTTCAGCAGTCTTATGGCTTTGGGGTAGAAGCTGTTGAGGAGCCTTTTGGTCCTAGACTTGGCACTCCGGTACCGCTTGCCATGTGGTAGCAGAGAAAACAGTCTATAACTTGGGTGACTGGAGTCTCTGACAATTTTATGGGCCTTCCTCGGACACCTGTTATTAAATCGGTCCTGGATGGCAGGAAGCTTGGTGATGTACTGGGCCGTTCGCACTACCCTCTGTAGTGCCTTACGGTCAGATGCCGAGCAGTTGCCATACCAGGCGGTGATACAACTGGTCAGGATGCTCTCGATGGTGCAGCTGTAGAACCTTTTGAGGATCTGGGGACCCATACCAAATATTTTCAGTCTCCTGAGGGGGTAAAGGTTTTGTCGTGCCCTCTTCACGACTGTCTTGGTATGTTTGGACCATGATAGTTAGTTAGTGATGTGGACATCAAGGAACTTGAAACTCTCGACCCGCTCCACTACAGCCCTGTCGATGTTAATGGGGGCCTGTTCGGCACCCCTTTTCCTGTAGTCCACGATCAGCTCCTTTGTCTTGCTCACATTGAGGGAGAGGTTGTTGTTCTGGCACCACACTGCCAATTCTCTGACCTCCTCCCTATAGGTCGTCTCATTGTTGTCGGTGATCAGGCCTACCACTGTTGTGTCGTCAGCAAACTTAATAATGATGTTGGAGTCGTGTTTGGCCACACAGTCGTCGGTGAACAGGGAATACAGGAGGGGACTAAGTACACACCCCTGAGGGGCCCCAGTGTTGAGGATCAGCGTGGCAGACGAGTTGTTGCCTACTCTTACCACCTGGGGGAGGCCCATCAGGAAGTCCAGGATCCATTTGCAGAGGGAGGTGCTTTGTCCCAGAGTCCTTAGCTTAGCGATGAGCTTCGTGGGCACTATGGTGTTGAACGCTGAGCTGTTGTCATTGAACAGCATTCTCACATAGGTGTTCCTTTTGTCCAGGTGAGAAAGGGCAGTGTGGAGTGCGATTGAGATTGCGTCATCTGTGGATCTGTTGGGGCGGTATGCGAATTGGATTGGGTCTAGGGTGTCCGGGAGGATGCTGTTGATGTGAGCCATGACCAGCCTTTCAAAGCTACTGATGTGAGTGACATGGGGCGGTAATCATTTAGGCAGATTACATTCGCTTCCTTGGGCACAGGGACTATGGTAGTCTGCTTAAAACATGTAGGTATTACAGACTCAGTCACGTTATCTAGAACAGCTGGTGTCATCTATAACAGCTGGTGCTCTCGTGCATCCTTCAGTGTTGCTTGCCTCGAAGTGAGCATAAAAGGCATTTAGCTTGTCTGGTAGGTGTGTGTGTGTGTGTGTGCGGGTGTGTAAGTCACCAGATCTCAACCCAATTGATCACTTATGGGACATCCTGGAGCGGCGCCTGAGCATCCCTCCAGTAGAGTTGACCTTCTGTCTTATATAACTATACCAAACCTAACATATCATACTAATTTCATTGTCCTGGACTTACTTTAACTATGTTCCGTCTAGTCTATGAGACCAGTCTGAAATACAGATACAGGTGGAGGGAAAGAGGAAGACAACCAGACAATACAGAGAAGTGTTTACACTGATGTCACTGATGTTACTTCTCATTAGAGAAGTATCAGTGTCTCCCTCTGCCATTTCTCCCCATGATGACTAGGACCTCAAGTGTTTTCAGCTGCATCCGTGCGTTATTGATTTGTATGACGTATTAAAAGGTAGCCTAGAGTCTAGGCTGAAAGAATATATATGATAGGATTACCAGGAAATAGAGATATTGATCGGGTCAAGAAGAAGAAGCAGGGTTTACGTTACAGCTAAAGAGAGGATTCGAGGGTGGCAGGCAGCCTAGTGGTTAGAGCGTTGAGCCAGTAACCGAAGGGTCACTGGTTTGAATCCCCGAGCCGACAAGGTGACAAATCTGTCGCTGTGTCTTTAAGCAAGGCACTTAACCCTAATTGGTCCTGTAAGTCACTCTGGATAAGAGTGTCTGCTTAATGACTCAAATGTTAAATGATACATCAGGCTACACATCGTAAACAGACATTTTAGCCAATATTTCACATGATGGACTGAGGCTTTTTACCCAGCAAGCATTAAATTGCATTCAAATATGTAAATAATTTGTGCATTGCCAGGAATCATAAATACACCCGTCCTTTCCAATGAAAAACCTATGGCTCTGGTCTTTCTATTCCAGCCCAGAAGGTGGCGATAAGGCACTCACAGTTCGCTACCAACCGCCATTACACTCCACTGAAGAAGAACAAGGAAAAGCCGAAGTCCTGTGGTATGTGCGTAGCAAATAAATAACATTTTTCACAGGTATTTGCAAGCTAATACATGTTACGCTGGTGTGGAATTTGTAATGTTACTTTTGCCACATACACATATTAATTAATGACACTAACGACTTAGCCTCTAATAAAGGCCTTTATCGACAGCATGCTAGCTATTGTTAGCCAGCTATTAACGTTAAAGCAGAAATCATCAGTTAAAACAATAACAAAGCTGAGAAATGTAACCACTCTAAAAATCTGAGATATAGCTATGAATGCAATGACTGACCATCCCATATATCAAACTTAGGCTAAATAGTGTTTACATTTACTCCTGTTTACAAACATTTGGGTAAAACATGCTTAGATTTGGGGTTCTGATGGGGTACGACTAATCTCAAGAATCAACGTTACTCTTGACAGCAGTTGTAAATACATTTGTTTATTTAAAAATGTAGCAAAAGCAAACCTGTGGGAAAACTTACCATAAAGAGTGTGTGTGTGACCGACCACCTCTCCCCTCCCTCCCAGATACAGCTCGGTCAGTGGTCTTCCTCCTCCAGTCCAGATTGAGGAGATTGCTACCTGTCTTCCTGTCTGTCAGTATGTCATCCAGGAGAGAACAGAGTTCCAGGTCTCTCCTATTTGGCTTGCTGCTTGTGCTGCTCTGTGAGGTGTTCTCGTTTGCACATGCAAGCAAGGTATGTTCATTGACGGGGCCATACTCACTGGTGTACAGTGTAAATTTCTGATGATGCTCACACAAATCATTAGCCTGGTCCCAGATCTGTTTGTGCTGTCTGCGGTCATTGTCAGTTGGCAAGACAGCACAAACAGATCTAGGACCACACTCTTATAAAAAAGGGTTCTTTGGCCATCCCCATAGGTTGTTTAGCAACTATGTGGCAAAACAGACAGGGTTGGCATAGATTGTTGGCAACATGTTAAATATATTTATTATATATATTTTGACTATATTTCGAATGTTTATTGAAAACATAAATAAGTTTACACACAATGTGCACTTGTTGTCTCTCAAGTACTTTGTTACAGTTGTTGGTTAGCTAGCTAGGGGATTTTTGCCATATTAGCATAGACCTCAAAACAAGACTTGGTATCAAGAACAAGATAAAACGAGTTGAAACGAGCAACCTATGATTCCCACATGGCAGCTTCTTGTCATTGTTGCTAGTAATCTGACCATCCAGAATCACAGCAACGCACGGACTTCTGCCTGATTGCAGCACATCGTTTTCGGGACTTTGTTAGCTAACCCATCTATAGGATAACCCTTTTTGGTTTCAGGTAGAACCCTCTGTGGAAAAGGTTCTACATGGAACCCAAAAATATTTTTTACCTGGAACCAATAAGGGTTCTTTAAAGGGTTCTCCTATGGGGACAGCCGAAGAACCCTTTTAGGTTCTAGTTATCATATTTCTTTCTGAGAGTACAGGCTAACAAATCACTGTGTTGAAGACCCCCATGACGATAATGTTATTCTCTATGTTCACAGAGTTTTGAAGACGTGCGCTGCAAGTGTATCTGTCCACCCTACAGGAACATCACCGGACACATCTACAGCAGGAATGTCTCCCAGAAAGATTGGTGAGAAATGTTCTATCACATAGGCCCTATGCACATCATGCAGAACTCCCATCTGGTCTAACTCAGTCACTCATCTTTGTTCACTCCTGTTGTCTTTCACAGTACATTTAACTAGTTCTGTCATGAAGCTGTGGATTTAAGGATCCCCCACGCTCACAATTTGCTGATCGATGTCTTAGTTCAATATAGTTCTGGAAAGAATGAATTAAGGTGTCAGGCTTACATCTTGGACTAACATGGAGGCAGTAGACTAATAATAAGAGACTAGTTATTTATAATGTGTGTACCTTTGTCTATGCTCAGTAACTGCCTCCATGTAGTGGAGCCCATGCCAGTGCCAGGCCATGATGTGGAGGCCTACTGTCTACTGTGTGAGTGCAAGTATGAGGAACGCAGCAGCAACACCATCAAGGTACTACTGACCCTTTACAATGACACACACAGTTGATTTCAACTGATATTACCTGGTCAAAAGTAACCCGTTTTAATGCTGAAGAGACTATGGTGTAGGGAAGGAGTATGATATTCAACAAGTTACATCATTAGTAAAGGAACAGATTGACTGGCCATCCATACAGTAGTCAGTCCCCTCAGTGTTTATTTATTTATCATATGCTACTATCACATCCTTCAGCCCTACTGACTTACTCAGCCTCTGAGTGCCAGAGAGGAAAAGGCACAGCTTCGCGACAGGCATGCTTGCAGCTTTACAACAATGGAAACGGCTTGTCTATAGCCCATTCAAAACATATGACCCAAATTACTGGAGATACCTTTTTTCATTCTTTGCCGGATTTGTCCGCATTTTAAATAATTTCACAAACCATGTTGCGGGCTGTTTTAAACTAATCCCAGGACACAAATTATTGGTTTGATAACAAACAACCTTGTTCAGTCGTGTTTTAGATTATATTTTGCCCAATATGAACTGAATGGTGAATTATGTATTGTTAATTTTGAAGTCACTTTTATTGTAAATAAGATAAATGTTTTTGAACACTTCTACATTAATGTGGATGACACCATGACTACGGATAATAATGAATGAATTGTGAAAATGATGATCATACCCCCAAAATCATGACTAAAGATCATACATTACCCCTTAAGAAATGCTAATCTCTCACTGATAACAATCATACTTTTGGGGGGTATAATATTTGTGTCCTCTAACTTTCTCATTCGTCATTATTCACAATTCATTCATGATTATTCCTTACCATGGTAGCATCCGTATTGATGATGTAGTGTTCAGAAACATCTATTCTTATTTACAACAAAAGTGACTCCAAAATGACAGAATACGTTATTCACCATTCAGTTCTTATTGGACAAAACATAATCCGAAACACAAACAAAACAAACTATATATGCATCCAACAGGTTTGTAGTGTCACAAGCTTGATGTAGTCATCGCGTGCTAGGAATATGGGTCCGAATACTAAACTTTTGACTACTTTAATAAACTATAAGTGAATTTGTCCAAATAATTGACTTCTTTAAATGGAGGAGTAGATGCAAAAAGTGCTTTCATTTCTGAACAGTAAAACAGATACAGATGTAGGATCTGTATTTGACCAGTATTGTCGTAGCAAAATAATCGTGCAGCAACAGGATTTCAACCTTTACTCCATAATGTGCTTGTTCGGTGATTAAACTATTAGCTAGACAATAGTAGGCTTCATGAAAGTGCAGTACTGTTAATATAACTGTGGGTTAGTGTGGGGATTCAGTGAATTTATGTGGCATAGGAAAATTCTCAGCAACAAAAGTGATCAAATTAAGATCCTATATCTGTATGTATGAAAATACCCTCAAATAAAAGGTGACATTCTGTATTGTTGCCTAATATGAAACATTTGATCTCGAATCCAAAATGCTGCAGTATAGTGTCAAATGTAAAACATGTAGCTTCTCTGTCCAAATAAATGAGATAACCAGACTGAGACCATTGTTCAGAAAGGCAAGTTTTTATTTAGGGCATAATGTACATCAGTAAAATTCATTAGAATTTCATTAAGGTATGTGATGGCCTAATGTTGTACATTATGACTGGTTTACTGGTAACTGATGTTGTACATTATGGCTGGTTTACTGGTAACTGTAAGTGTAGTAGAAGGTTCCACTACTCAGACCGCAGGTTACGCTGTGACTGCCAAGCTGGAGGTTAGTGGTGCAGGTTCCCAGGTGGTCATCGAAGTTTAGGTCCTTGTCCCAGATCTCAAACTTGAGGGAAGCACTGGAAGGCACATTCAGAAAGTTGAATACAGCACTCCAGGATGGGTTTTGAGTATCCTTGTGCCAGTCTGTCATGCCACCGGATTTGCCACCACACCAAACCTTGACGTAGGGGTCAGGGTAATTACCAGCAGGGTCCCCTCGAAGGCCGCTGGCATGAAGGCCGGACACCCTGACATTTGCACCATGGACGCCAACCAGCATACAGAGAAACAGGAGTCCCAGAGAGAGGGAGGCCATGGCTTTCAGTAGGGGAAAGAAAACTAAGAGAGGGAAAAAATAGAAGGGAGGGGTTCAAATACATTTGCATGTCAACAGGATGACAAAATATAGCTTAGTCAAGCCACATGAGAGTCAGAAAGAACCTGAGTCGGGCCTCCCGGGTGGCGCAGTGGTTAAGGACGCTGTACTGCAGCGCCAGCTGTGCCACCAAAGACTCTGGGTTCGCGCCCAGGCTCTGTCGCAACGGACGCGACCGGGAGGTCCGTGGGGCGACGCACAATTGGCCCAGCGTCGTCCGGGTTAGGGAGGGCTTGGCCGGTAGGGATATCCTTGACTCATCGCGCACCAGCGACTCCTGTGGCGGGCCGGGCACAGTGCACGCTAACCAAGGTTGCCAGGTGCATGGTGTTTCCTCCGACACATTGGTGCGGCTGGCTTCCGGGTTGGATGCGCGCTGTGTTAAGAAGCAGGTTGGGTTGTGTATCGGAGGACGCATGACTTTCAACCTTCGTCTCTCCCGAGCCCGTACGGGAGTTGTAGCGATGAGACAAGATAGTAGCTACTAACAATTGGATACCACGAAATTGGGGAGAAAAATGGCAAAAAAATAAATAAATTAAAGCACCTGAGTCAAAAACACTAACCGTCTTCAGAGAGAAGAGGAGATACATCACTAACTGTCTTCAGAGAGAAGAGGAGATACATCACTAACAGTCTTCAGAGAGAAGAGGAGATACAACACTAACAGTCTTCAGAGAGAAGAGGAGATACAACACTAACAGTCTTCAGAGAGAAGAGGAGATACATCACTAACAGTCTTCAGAGAAGAGGAGATACATCACTAACCGTCTTCAGAGAGAAGAGGAGATACAACACTAACAGTCTTCAGAGAGAAGAGGAGATACAACACTAACAGTCTTCAGAGAAGAGGAGATACAACACTAACAGTCTTCAGAGAAGAGGAGATACATCACTAACCGTCTTCAGAGAGAAGAGGAGATACATCACTAACCGTCTTCAGAGAGAAGAAGAGATACATCACTAACCGTCTTCAGAGAGAAGAAGAGATACATCACTAACCGTCTTCAGAGAGAAGAAGAGATACATCACTAACAGTCTTCAGAGAAGAGGAGATACATCACTAACCGTCTTCAGAGAGAAGAGGAGATACAACACTAACAGTCTTCAGAGAAGAGGAGATACAACACTAACAGTCTTCAGAGTAGAGGAGATACATCACTAACAGTCTTCAGAGAGAAGAGGAGATACATCACTAACCGTCTTCAGAGAGAAGAGGAGATACAACACTAACAGTCTTCAGAGAAGAGGAGATACATCACTAACAGTCTTCAGAGAGAAGAGGAGATACAACACTAACAGTCTTCAGAGTAGAGGAGATACAACACTAACAGTCTTCAGAGTAGAGGAGATACAACACTAACAGTCTTCAGAGTAGAGGAGATACAACACTAACAGTCTTCAGAGTAGAGGAGATACAACACTAACAGTCTTCAGAGAGAAGAGGAGATACAACACTAACAGTCTTCAGAGAGAAGAGGAGATACAACACGAACAGTCTTCAGAGTAGAGGAGATACAACACTAACAGTCTTCAGAGTAGAGGAGATACAACACTAACAGTCTTCAGAGTAGAGGAGATACAACACTAACAGTCTTCAGAGTAGAGGAGATACAACACTAACAGTCTTCAGAGTAGAGGAGATACAACACTAACAGTCTTCAGAGTAGAGGAGATAAAACACTAACAGTCTTCAGAGTAGAGGAGATAAAACACTAACAGTCTTCAGAGTAGAGGAGATAAAACACTAACAGTCTTCAGAGTAGAGGAGATATAACACTAACAGTCTTCAGAGAGAAGAGGAGATACATCACTAACAGTCTTCAGAGAAGAGGAGATACATCACTAACAGTCTTCAGAGAAGAAGAGGACAAACATTGTTAATTATCAAGGAAATAATTTTGTTAGTGGTACAATATGCAAAATGCTATGCTGTACACGTGTTACAGGACTCATTAAAACTATATAAAGATGAGACTGGACTAGATCTTACCTGTGCTATGTAGAGTCTGTAGACGATGGTCTGTATCTCAGGGGAACCAACCGCTGATGGTTTTTCTGTGCCCAATCGCTGTTTATAAATACTTCATCGGGCTTCTCCAATTCACCCCCAACAAACAGCATGCCCCCAAAGATAACCCACAGGTGGTCTGTTCTCAGGGATTCCTCAACCAATGAGAGCACATGGAGGCAGCAGCACCTACAGTACAAGTGTTACATTTTAACCTTTAATGCTGATTAAATGATGGCCTGACTTTTGACCAATATGGCAATACCAAGTGTCAAACAGAACTTGGCATCATCTCAGGGTTGTTGGCATCATCTCAGGGTTTTTGGCATCATCTCAGGGTTGTTGGCATCATCTCAGGGTTGTTGGCATCATCTCAGTTACCACCTGCTCTGCGCCACATGCAGCACAGGGTCAGCTACAGAGCAGCACCTGTGGAGCAGGGTTAAGTGGTCTGCTCAAGGACCCACTGAGTTGGTGGCACCTGTTTTCGACAAACAACATCACTGTATAACGTATATATAAACTTATATTCTGTTGTGTATTCGACTCTTAATAAAAAAATAACCAGAACATGTAAAGTGTGGGTCAAATGTTTCATGTGGTGAAATAAAATATCCCAGAAATGTCAAATTCTATGCACAAATGTGTTTACATCCCTGTTAGTGACTATTTCTCCTTTGCCAAGACAATCCAGCCACCTGACAGGTGTGGCATATTAAACAGCACGGTCATTACACAGGTACACCTTGTGCTGGGGACATTAAAAGGCCACTCTAAAATGTGCAGTTTTGTCACACAGCTCAATGCCACCGATATTTTGAGGGAGGCCATGGCTTTCATACTATGTGTCTGTATTTGCAAATAAACTGAATAGTAATATTATTTCTAATATATAAATAACATATGAAATATCCCTCTCCTGCTTTTTAGATACATCCTTCCTTTCCTGGCTTTGTACCCCTGCATGTTTAACTTGTCAAATGTTTGCCTTAGCATGTCAGAAAGCAGCCAAAGGCTTTGTCTGCTAAACTTTAATCCAAGCTACATTTATTTTCCATCCCCAGGTGACGATCATCATCTACCTGTCAGTGGTGGGCTCTCTGCTACTCTACATGTTGTTCCTGCTGCTGGTTGAACCTCTCATTCGTAAACATGACCCCTACATCCAACCCCTTCACAACGAGGACGACTCTGAGGTATATAAACAGATATACAGTGCCTTCGGAAAGTATTCAGACCCCTTGACTTCTTACACATTTTGTTATGTTACAGCCTAATTCTGAAATGGATTAAACAAAAACAATCCTCATTAATCTACACACAATACCCCATAATCATCATTTTTGCAAATGTATTAAAAATAAAAAACAGGAATACCTTATTTACATAAGTATTCAGACCCTTTGCTATGAGACTCGAAATTGAGCTCAAGTGCCTCCTGTTTCCATTGATCATCCTAGAGATGTTTCTACAACTTGATTGGAGTCCACCTGTGGTAAATTCAATTGATTGGACATGATTTGGAAAGGCACACACCTGTCTATTTAAGGTCCCACAGTTGACAGTGCATGTCAGACCAAAAACCAAGCCATGAGGTCGAAGGAATTGTCCGTAGAGCTCTGAGACTCTATTGTGTCGAGGCACAGATCTGGGGAAGGGTACCCAAAAAATATCTGCAGCATTGAAGGTCCCCAAGAACACAGTGGCCTCCATCATTCTTAAATGGAAGAAGGATGGAACCACCAAGGCTCTTCCTAGAGCTGGTCGCCCGGCCAAACTGAGCAATCGACGGAGAAGAGCCTTGGTCAGAGAGGTGACCAAGAACCCGATGGTCACTCTGACAGAGATCTAGAGTTCCTCTGATGAGATGGGAGAACCTTCCAGATGGACAACCATCTCTGTAGCACTCCATCGATCAGGTAGAGTGATAGAGTTTATGGTAGAGTGGCCAGACGGAAGCCACTACTCAGTAAAAGGCACATGACAGCCCGCTTGGAGTTTGTCAATGGTCACCTAAAGACTCTTAAGATCATGAGAAACACCATTCTCTGGTCTAATGAAACCAATATTGAACTCTTTGGTCTGAATGCCAAGTGTCACGCCTGGAAGAAACCTGGTACCATCCCTACGGTGAAGCATGGTGGTTGCAGCATCATGTTGTAGGGATGTTTTTCAGCGGCAGGGACTGGAAGACTAGTCAGGATCAAGGCAAAGATGAACGGAGCAAATTACAGAGAGATCCTTGATGAGAACCTGCTCCAGAGCATTTAGGACCTCAGACTGGGGCAAAGGTTCACCTTCCAACAGGACAATGACCCTAATCACACAGCCAAGACAACACAGGAATGGCTTCGGGACACGTCTCTGAATGTCCTTTAGTGGCCCAGCCAGAGCCCAGACTTGGAGAGGCCTGAAAATATCTGTGGATCAACCCTCCTCATCCAACCTGACAGCGCTTGAGAGGATCTGCAGAGAAGAATGGAAGAAACTCCCCAAACTCCCCAAATGCGCTCACCTTGTCTTGTTTTTGGGGGATTCAGTTCATTTGCATGGCAAATTAATATTTGTGTAATTCTCAAAACTTTTGGCCAAGACTGTAAATGTGATAGTTTTTCAATTTCTTTAATAAATTAGTAAACATTTCTTAACCTGTTTTTGCTTTGTCATTATGGGGTATTGTGTGTGGATTGATGAGGATTTAAAAAACAATACATTTTAGAATAAGAATAATTTAGAATAATGTCAAGCGGTCTGAATACTTTCTGAAGGCACTGTACACCACACATAGGAAACAAACTCGGGAAGATATGGTCTCTGCTTCTTAACATCTGCAACGCAATGTTACGTCTGTCGGGAGGCTGTGGGATGTGAGGGTTATGAGGAACAATTCTACTGGTTTGCTGGTTTCTACTTCACTGATTTAACAGGTGTGTGTAACATCCTGTATACTCTGTCTGTCTGTCTCTCCTCTCTGTGTCCTCTCTCTGTCTCGCTCTGTCTCTCCCCTTCGACCCCTCCCATACAGGACATGCGGCCGCAGCCTGAGTGTGCTGCTGCTGCCCAGGGAGGCAGGGGTAACACGGTACTGGAACGGGTAGAGGGAGCCCAGCAGCGCTGGAAAAAACAGGTCCAGGAACAGCGCAAGACTGTCTTTGACCGACACAAGATGCTTAGTTAAACCTCAATGGCTGACTTCAGATCAGAGGCTAGAGTCACCTCCCAAGCTTCGTCCACATCTGCTGCTGTTGTATTGTCACTAGCTACATGTTGTTCTTCAGGATTTCAACCCCTCTGCCATTTCAATACAGTCCCTGCACATTTAGGATTGTTAATGAGCGTTATGGTAATTCTGTTTGGAACGATCGCTGGCCCATTTGTCCTTTGTTTCCAAAATGGTGGTAGCTTTGAAAAAGTAGGACTGATTCAGAATATTTTTAACATGCTTAAGCACATTTTACAAATAATTTTCAATCCTCATTGTAGCATTGTTGTATTGTGAAGCTAACTCAGCGCACCGGATACTTTAGGTAGGCTGAATGCTTGTGAATGATAGGCTCACTGTAAATAGGCTGCCGGTATGTAATTGGTTACTTTAATTATTAGCTGGTGCCAAGCCAAGTTCATTCCTTAGTTTAAGCACTATTTATCTTCAGAACCACTTGTGGTTCATTTTGCACTTCCTGATGATATCCTTTGCACTTAAAGACACAAGAAAGGAAAATGTATTGCTTTATTTAGCCATGTAATGATGATTGATAGTTTGGCTGGCTTTGAAAAATGTGTTGTTTGATAGGCTGTCTCTACCTGGAGTGGACACAGATGAGTGAAACCTCTGAGGATGCTAAATGTGAATAGCTTAGCTTGTAACAGTCATTGTAATGTAGTAATTTATTTTAGAGTCACTGGAATGCCAAATGTCTTTGTATGATTCCAGTGTGGAATATTGCAGTCAGTGGATTGTCTCACATTCCATTAACTAGCACTGACTGAGGCTCTGTGCTGTGTGTGTGGAGGGGGGACATTTCCAATCACATTCTGAGGTGAAGTTATGCTAGCCTGCTTTACCTCAAACACACACACATTGAGAATTGATGAAAAGGTGTATTGAATGAATGTTTTAGCTGACATATTTTAATGCAGATGTACTCTTAATTGACATTATTTTGAATGGAATTATCAAAAGGAATATGGTAGGGCCTGTATGTTGATGTTAAAGACATATCAACTGATATCTGTGTTTTGATATAGGCTAGGATTTTATTACATTGTTTATTTTAGTTGGACTCTTTTCTGAGATCTTGCAATGTTGAAAGAATGTCTGTGTAATTGCCTACACCATGCTTGGAAAACAGTAAAAATGGACCTTGGTTGAGCTTATATTTATCCTGTTGGAGTTATTTGGTGAAATCAGTATAACATAGTTTGATTGCTTATGTATTTATAGACGATGTTAAACCCCTTGTTGTCGCTTGAGTTACCTGCTGTCATATCCCTCATCTTCAGAGGTGCCTGTATGACTCATGACCACTAGATGGCCACACAGCACATTATGATGTGGAAATGGATGTGGTCCTATGTTAGGTAAAGTATTAACTGGGCCTGCGCAGAAGATGAAACTACCAACGGGACATTCAAAACGGTAACATCTTATGCTTCACGGGTCGTGGCTGAACGACGACACTATCAACATACAGCTGGCTGGTTATACGATGTTCCAGCAGGATAGAACAGCGGCTTCTGGTAAGACAAGGGGCGGCAGACTATGTATTTTTGTAAATAACAGCTGGTGCACGATATCTACGGAAGTCTCGAGCTATTGCTCACCTGAGGTAGAGTAGCTGTAGACCACACTATCTACCTAGAGATTTTTCATCTGTATGTTTCATAGCTGTTTTACATACCACCACAGATTGAGGCTGGCACTAAGATCTCATTGAATGAGCTGTATTCCGCCATAAGCAAACAAGAAAACGCTCATCCAGAGGCGGCGCTCCTAGTAGCCGGTGACTTTAATGCAGGGAAACTTAAATCTGTAAACTGCATTATTGATTAAGGGCTCGTAAGTACGCATTTCACTATAAGGTTGTATACAAAATACAAAATACCTGTTGTATTCGTCGCATGTGACTAATAAAGTTTGATTTAACCATAATGTATTTTTATCTTTTACTATGAGAGCTGTTTTTTTTAAACTAAGATTGAGGTGGTGAGAGTATTGAGAGTGAGTGACAGGGTAGGGTTGAATGGGGTGTGTCGTGTCTCTGACTATGATTAAATGAGATGACATGCTATTTTCAAATCATTTACTCAACGTTTAAGTATTTGATTAAATTAATCAGGCAATAACTAACTTATTAGGAATCCTGGGGCACCACGGAAGCATTAGTTTATATGGAGCGGCTATCTCCCAAGTCCACCCTTAAAGATCTGAAGATCTTTTATATAAATAGCAGTCAATTATTAATCGTCACCTTACTCAATCTCATTCTGATTGTCGTAAAGTACTTGGTTATCTGCACAAACCCTGGCTAACAAGTTGAATCAGCAATGCACCAATTGGCTTAATTATTTATTTGCTAAATACCTCAATCACACAATTATATACATATATATATATATATATATATACACAGGATAGATCATACATCGATACTAATCATGACATGAAAAATCCCTAGTGGACTAACCCGATATGATGCTGGTTACACAAAGGAAGGGGGTTGGGTTTGATTGAAGGAACGGGAAGACTGAGGACCTTGAGAAGCTATGCTACCATAAATACAGACTTATGCATTCTAATAACCGCCCGTTCGGAAAAGGAAAATGCAAGATATATATTTACTCTTGAGTTGCGCTTCGATAGATGGATCGAAGATGGAAGACTGGTTTGCCCAGCAGAGATCTCCATTGTCCTTTGAATAATCTTTCTGGTTGTAGTGTTGTAGCGCGGATACGTTGTAGTACCCTGTCGTTCTTAGGAGATTGTCCTTTCCTAGGCCATGTACGTTTACAGCTGCAGCTGATAACTCGACGTCTAGGATGTATCACTTCTTCTTTAGTGAATAATAGTTCAAAGTTCATACCAAGTTGCCATAATCAGCTCGTGCTGTATTCTGGCTGGTCTGGTAGAAATTCACCATTCCAGTGTGGTGATCGTCACCTCCACGTGATCTGGTCTTATGTAAATTTTGTAATGACAATAACGACAAAACCTCCTAGCATTGAAAACTTAGATGAGCTACTGAGGATGGTAGCTGACTATAGCCACACCTACATATCTGTCATATATTTAATCTGAGCCTAGAGGAAAGTATTTGTCTTCAGGCCTGGAGGGAAGACAGTCATTCTGCGACCCAAGAGTGTTCAAGCAGCCTTTACTGGTTCTAACAGTAGACCTATCAGCTTACTGCCAAATCTGAGCAAACTGTTGGAAAGAATTGTGTTTGACCAAATACAATGCTATTTCTCGGTAAACAAATTAACAACATACTTTCAGCATGCTTATAGAGATGAAAGAAAGAAATTGATAAGATTGTAGGAGCTGTGCTGTTAGATTTCAGTGCAGCCTTTGACATCATTGACCACAACCTATTATTGAGAAAACATATGTGTTATGTCTTTCAACCTCAGCTCTGAATTCACCATATGGCAATCTATCTAATAAAACTCAGAGGGTTTTCTTTAATATAAGCTCCTCTAATGTCAAACATGTAAAGTGTGGTGTACTGCAAGGCAGCTCTCTAGGCCCTCTACTCTTTCCTATTTTTACCAGTGACCTGCCACTGGCATTAAACAAAGAATGTGTGTCCATGTATCCTGATGACTCAACCATACACACATCAGCAACCACAGCTAATGAAGTCACTGAAACCCATAAGAGTTTTGGAATGGGTGACCAGTGAAAAAATGGTTCTAAGCATCTCTAAAACTAAGAGCATTGCATTTGGTACAAATCATTCCCTAAGTTCTAGGCCTTAGCTGAATCTGGTATTTAATGGTGTGTGTTGAACAAGTTGAGGAGAATAAATTACTTTGTGTTACCTTAGATTGTAAACGGTAATGGTCAAAACATATAGATTCAATGGTTGTAAAGATGGGGAGAGTTCTGTCCTTAATAAAGACATTCTCTGCTTTTTGACACCACACTCCAAAAAGCAAGTCCTGCAGGCTCTAGTTTTATTTTATCCAGTCGTGTGGTCGAGTGCTGCAAGGAAAGACCTAGTTAAGCTGCAGCTGGCCTCGAACAGAGCGGCACGTCTTGCTCTTCATTGTAATCAGAGGGACAATATAAATGCTATGCATGCCAGTCTCTCTTTGCTAAGAGTTGAGGAGAGACTGACTACATCAATTCTACTTTTTATTAGAAACATTGTGTTGAAAATTCCAAATTGTTTGCATAGTCAACTTAAACACTGCTCTGACACAGACACATACCCCATCAGGAATGCACCAGGGGTCTTTTCACAGTCCTCAAATAGCGTACAGTATTATATAGAGCCATTATTGCATGGAACTCCCTTCTCATATTGCTCAAATGAAGAGCAAACCTGGTTTCAAAAAGCCGATAACGTAACAGCGCATGGCACAACGCCTCTCCCCAATTTGACAAAAATAGTTTGTGTGTATGTATGCTACGTGTCTTTGTTTAAATGTATGTAGTTCTGTCCTCCAGCTGTTCTTGTCTATTAATGTTCTGTATTATGTCATGTTTTGTGTGTACCCCAGGAAGAGCAGCTGCTGCTTTCACAACATCTAATGGGGACCCTAATTAAATATCTCCCCCAAAAATCTATAATATCGTGAGATATCAATAAAAACTAAGAAATATCACGAGTAAGTGGACCTAGTCAGTCCACCGGAGTAGTCATTTCTGGAGTGCATCTCAGGACAACAGATGAGTTCGCTTGAATTGTGCTGAACAATATAACATATGCTGCAGAATAACATGACAAGTGTCATGCTGCTGCTACAACTCAACCGGAACACACAAGTTCTAAAATAGTTGTGTTTATTAACTGAAAATAATCAATCCACTGTCAATGGAATACACAACATTTCTGAAGCAGGATTGACCCATAATTGGAGTTACCCCATATGTCTTGGACTGGTTCAAAATAAATGCCATTGGGACACTTTCAAAGCCACTATCAAAAGCAGACATCACTTCCCCAAATCAATGGTACTCAGCTACTAATAACTTTATCACCTAAATAAATTGTCCAAAAGTGATAATACAATTCATGAAGATTGGATGGGAACTTTCTGCTACAGACAGATGTACCTAGACGTGCTACAGTAGAAACACATTACTAGCAAAGCCTAAGGTTATAATTGCTTTTCATTATCATTTTAAAAGTGATGTTCACCAGTTGTCACCTCTATATACGTGATAAAATGATATGGGTCACGCTAATGGAGTTCCATGATTTATCTCATGACAGTTTGTAATGTACTCGATGCCTTTAAAGATCATTAAACAGTATACAATAAGTTGGGTCCTGTGTTTTGCACAGTCATGTGACATGCCTGGATTTTAACCTTCATCTAAAGCTTTTTCAAACTGTCCCCTTTTATTTTAGGTGTAATTCTCATTTCTAGATAACCCTTAAAATACAGGACAAAATCTTGCTATGACACATGATTGCACAAAACACAGGGCCCAAATGTGCATCTGCTCTCTTCATCCACCTGAAACTCGACAGGTTCTCCATCTCCGACACTGAGAAAGGTATTATAGTGTTTTTCTTCAACACTGCAAAAGGTATTTCCTTGGGTTGTTTTTCTTTATGGTCGTACATTGTACAAAAACTACTTATTTGGTGCCATTCCTGTTGGTGAAACCAACTGTAGCCATTCCTGACTTGATACTACACTTGATCTTAGGCATAAGAGAGAAATGATAACCATAGGCATTGCTGACATTGAACCACATTGTGAAGAAGTGAAACAACCAGAACAACTCAGTTTGGATCCAAGCTAGTTAAACTGGGGGGGTGGAGGGGAATCAGATGACATCCGACTGGCAATGAAGCAGACATCAAATGAGACCTAAGGCTTTTCCACTTCTAACACAAATCACATAATGAAAGTAGCACAAAAAAATGAAAAATGCCCAAGCAGGCTTTACTAACCAGGATTTCAGAAACATACATTTCAGTGAGTTAAAAAAAAAGAGATAGAAAACAGGCAGAAACAGCAAGGGACTAGCTGGACTTTAAAAAAACACTAAATTCCATTGTCAGTTACAAAATGTTTTAAAACGTTTTCAGTTGCCTGCCCTAAGGAATACAACCATGGTTCAGTTGACCAAGCAGAATGTCAAAATGCCAATGAGTTAAAAGGTATGCCTGTCGTTTAATTTCGCTCCTCTCCTCCGAGTGATGTCCTGCTGGTTGGGGTTCTACTCATTGGGGTTGGGGTTGGCCTCATGGTACACAGACAGGTCAAAGGTTAGTACTTTGCTGATGACGCAATCTCCTTGCTGTGGAGGGGAAAGAGTGGTGCTGTCAGTTTTGCCATTATTTCATAGAAAACAGCTGGCACACAGCTACAGTTTATTATCTAATATGTGAGAGAAAATGTAAAGACAGTCGTATGGAAAGTATTGTTTTTATGTGAAAGTATTAAAAGGATTTATGGATAGGTGTGTTGCCTCTTATGTTTATGCGGTGCTTGTGTGTGAGCATACCTCTGGATAGACCCCGATGAGCGAGTCAGCCTTGGTGTAGAACTCTTCCTTCAGAGAGATCACTATAGCCTGAGTATTCACTGACTGGTCCTTAATGTAGTTGGCCACCTGCAGGGTCACATATTTAGAGAGTTAGGATGTTGAGGGGTCTGCATTATGATGCATTTACATTACCTACATTCCATGGCAGCCATGTTAGCTCCCCACGGGCAATATTGACCAACAGCAGTTCACTGAATAATAAAGCAACGATAAGTACAATATTCAAAATTCTCGTCATGAATGGATAAATGGAACGCTCGAAGGCGCCAACATGGCATCCATTCTTAAAGATGACCCAACTCTCTAAATATATGGCTCTGGTCACCTGTATAGATGGACAGTATTAGACATAATTGCATGGTCATTACATAAGTCATGTAGTTGGCCACCTACAAAATATGGAAGGACAACACATTAGACATGACAATAACACAAGGCTCGTCTGAAATGGCATCCTACTTACAACCTATCCCCGTAATACACGAAGAATACGTGCTCTTTCCATGACAGAATGACCAGGTGAATACAGATGCTAGAATCCCTTATTGTTTTCACTTGTTGAGGCAACTGAGAACACACTGTGTATGTGTGTTATTCAGAGGGTGAATGGGCAAGACTAAAAAATATAAGTTCTTTGATCGGGGGTATGGTAGTGGATGCCAGGCGCACCGGTTTGTGTCAAGAACTGCAATGCTGTTGGGTTTTTCATGCCCAACAGTTTCCCGTGTGTATCAAGAATGGTCCACCACCCAAAGGACATCCAGCCAATTTGATACAACTGTGGGAAGCATTGGAGTCAACAAGTGCAAGCATCCCTGTGGAACGCATTCGACATCTTGTAGAGTCCATGCCTCGATGAATTGAGGCGGTTCAGAGGGCAAAATGAGGGGGGGTATGGAGTATGGACATTTCAAGAGATTAAAAAAAAAAATGTAGTTTTTGCAGCAGGGTTTTAGACACCTTGCCGATGTTGGTGTTGTCCAGAGCAGCATCAATCTCATCCAGAACGAAGAATGGGGCAGGCTTGTAGCTGTGTATGGCGAACAGCAGAGCCAGGGCAGCTACAGTCTTCTCCCCTCCAGACAGGTTGTCCATGGGTCTGAACCTCTTTCCAGGGGCCACACAGTTATAGTTGATCCCATCCAGGTAAGGCTCCTCAGGGTTCTCTGGCCCAAGGAAGGCCTGGGGGGGTAGACAGATATTTTAACCAACATGTACACAGAGGTGCAGCCAAATATCACAACATCCGAGAAGGAATAGTTGTCTCGCTCACAATTAAAAGCTGATGGTATTATTTCTTTAGACTAAAAGCATAACTTTTAGTCCCAATTTTTTTTACATTATTTTGAATAAATAAAATGTAGTTTCTTCTGGGAACACAGTTAACCATGTAAACGTCAGCCCCTGCCAAGGACACTCCATTTGACTCAACCCAATAGGACAAAACAATATGCTATCTGGTCACAGAGAGTGATACCTGGGCAGAGCTGTTGCGTGACAGGGCTTTGTAGATCTCATCGATGTTGGTGGACACAGCCTCAAAACAGGCGTTAAAGCGGTCAAACCTCTCCTTCTTGATCTGCTCAAACGCCTGCTTGGCCTTCTTGGCTCTCTTACGGGCCGCCTCAAACTCTGGAATACAGATTAGATCATCATGAACACATTCTGCAAGAATTATAATTGTTTTCTTGTTTCAGTAACATTTCATACATTCAGTGAGAGAGGAAGTTAGCCCATGTCTCCAGGCTCAAGTGTAAGCCTGGGTTCTACATTTCTCACTTCATCCCCCTTCACCTGTCCCTGACAGACTCTAGTTTCTCCATGGCCTTCATGTTGGGTTCCACACCTTCCAACTAAATCCTGACCTCCTCCCCTCCCTCTTACCGTCACTGGTCTCCTGGAACTTGTCCCTGACAGACTCTAGTTTCTCCATGGCCTTCATGTTGGGTTCCACACCTTCCAACTAAATCCTGACCTCCTCCTCTCACCGTCACTGGTCTCCTGGAACTTGTCCCTGACAGACTCTAGTTTCTCCATGGCCTTCATGTTGGGTTCCACACCTTCCAACTAAATCCTGACCTCCCCCCCTCCCTCTTACCGTCACTGGTCTCCTGGAACTTGTCCCTGACAGACTCTAGTTTCTCCATGGCCTTCATGTTGGGTTCCACACCTTCCAACTAAATCCTGACCTCCTCCTCTCACCGTCACTGGTCTCCTGGAACTTGTCCCTGACAGACTCTAGTTTCTCCATGGCCTTCATGTTTGGTTCCACACCTTCCAACTAAATCCTGACCTCCTCCTCTCCCTCTCACCGTCACTGGTCTCCTGGAACTTGTCCCTGACAGACTCTAGTTTCTCCATGGCCTTCATGTTGGGTGCACTGATCCTCTGCAGTATGGACTGCTGCTCGTTGAGCCGTTGCTGCAGTGTGTGCATCTCTGCTTTGATCTCATCCTCTGCCAGCGCGTCCTGAGAGAGTCCAGACACACACACAGGCACGCAAACAAACACAAATATGTTAGGTGACTCATATCCTCGGCTCACACTGCATTTCAAACTCACCTAAAACAACCCTATTGCTGGGTATTGAATCATGACTGAAACAGCTTCAGTACACATAGATATAGAGTCTGAGTCTATGTGGAGAAAGAAACTATGTCCCAATTCTCCACACGTCTCCCAGACTCAGCCTTAGTATGCAGGGTTCAGGCATGTGTGTACTTCTTACCTTGAGGTCTTCAGACAGGTTGCTGTAGTCGATCTCTATGAGAGCCTCTTTAGCCAGGACAGTACTGGACGTTCTCTGACTGCTGTTAGACTCCTCCTGCTGGGAGCTCCCCTGGAGGAGGAGAGAGTGAACACAGTGAGGCAGTCAAGTCAGGTCGGTTGGAAGCAGGGTTGGGGAGTAACGGATTACAAAAATGCTAACTGCAATCGGTTATTTTACAAGCTAAAATATTGCAATCAGATAACAGATACTTTTGGAAAACTAGATGATTACTTCGAGGATTACTTTTAAATTCAGAAAGGATGTTAGCGAAAAAAAATCTTTGACTCAAATCTGCATTGAAAAAAGGTTTTGTTCTACCTGAGCAAGTCTGACCACAAGTCAGAGACCACTATGATGACACACCAAATGATGACCACAAGTCAGAGACCACTATGATGACACACCAAATGATGACCACATGTCAGAGACCACTATGATGTCAGAGACCACTATGATGTCAGAGACCACTATGATGACACACCAAATGATGACCACATGTCAGAGACCACTATGATGTCAGAGACCACTATGATGTCACACCAAATGATGACCACACGTCAGAGACCACTATGATGTCAGAGACCACTATGATGACACACCAAATGATGACCACATGTCAGAGACCATTATGATGTCAGAGACCACTATGATGTCACACCAAATGATGACCACATGTCAGAGACCAACCACTATGATGTCAGAGACCACTATGATGACACACCAAATGATGACCACATGTCAGAGACCACTATGATGTCAGAGACCACTATGATGTCAGAGACCACTATGATGTCAGAGACCACTATGATGACACACCAAATGATGACCACATGTCAGAGACCACTTTGATGACAGGGACCACTATGATGTCACACCAAACGTGTTTGATGGATCTTGGGAAAAGAGCATAAATAGGCTTTTGTAGGCTACAGTCCAAGTTATGTCTTCCAATGGTGCGACTGCTGTCAGCATCCAAAGTTTATCCAACTTGAATAAACGCTTGGAGGTAAGGATGACAGCAGTGGTGTAGTCTGCGGCAATACGGATATCACTTGTTATTGAATCACACTGCTGCTCTCTCATTTAACTTACGGATTGTGGTTGTTGTGGATGCCTGTTCACAAATCTAAATGTGTATTTGAACCCAATAATAGTTGAATTCAAGAAGTTTAAGCTGCCTGTCAATCATTGTTTTTGAAACCTACGGACAGCCAGTGTAAAATGTGCTCTTGCAACAGCTGCATAGTGCTGATCCCAGTTTATGGAATAAAAGTGGGGCTTTTATTAACCAATCTAATTTATGGCGATAAAAAAATGCATCCATAGTCCTAATGGACACATGCTCGAACTCCCACACGTATTTTTATTTAATGTAAAGATATCATTTAATAATATTATATGTAGTAGAAAGCAATGTGTTAGAAGAAGCCAACATAACCAACCCATAAAGTGAAATGTAACATCCATATATGGCCAGCTATGTAAACTTTAACATTGATTTATCCTGCAGTAGATGTCGTTCAATTGGTAACGTACATTTTGTCTTCTTCTAATGCCTCTTAAGGGGAAAGTAATCTAAGATTACATGACCGTGTTTGGGTAATCCAAGAGTTATGTTACTGATTACAATTTTGGACGGGTAACTAGTAACGAATTACATTTAGAAAGTAACCTACCAAACCCTGGTCAGAAGGGAGAAGGAGCGAGAGAAAGAAAAAAAGCAGGAGAGAGAGAGAGAGAGCAAGAAAAATAAAGAGTGTGTTTAGTACCTCTCCCTGGCCGATGTCGTCCATGGTCCCAGAGCATAGCGGCAGTCTGATGTCCTGCATCTTACAGGCCTGCAGCAGGTTGTGGCGGTCGCTACGTTTCTGCTCCAGCTTGGTCTCGATGGCCGTCACCTCTTTCTGCAGCTGGGTCAGCTCCCTGTGGAAATAACACATTGGTCAAACAATAATGCCAGAAACTACAATGCTACAAACTAGTAGCAATCTTTCTGAGTCAGCTCCCTGAGGTAAACACAAACAGTTGTCAAACACTAAAACAATATGGCAACGCTACAACTGTTCTTTTTTCTTAAAACACATAAATAAATCAATGTAGTAAGTCAAAAAATATGTGCCTTTTAGAAATGGGTGGGGGAAAAAAAGAGGATGACGGTTTGGTTTGTGTGCGTGTCTAAACTTCGAGACTCACTTGTTGGCTCCTCCCAGTTTCTTACGTATCTCTTCCATCTGGTGGTTCTTGTCGTTGACCTCTGACTTCTTGGTGAGGTGCTGGTTCTTCAGGTCCTGCAGCTGGGCCATGGTCTCATCTATGGTCTTCATGTGGCGGTGCTCCTCCTGGGAAAGACAGACACAGGGAGAAAAAGGGTTCAAAACAACTCTTCCAATCTGACCAACAGAGAAAGATATTACACATTTGATTGATGCCATCGGTCTGAGAATTTAGGGCGCGTCCCAACACTTCCTCGTCATGCATTTAAGAGCATTGGATTGGTGGAGGGTGGTTGGCAGCAGATTGTTAAATCCATGAGAGGGAGTGTGCAATTGCACATTTCAGGAGAAGGGTAGCGAATCGGGACACAGACTTACAGTGCCTTCAGAAGTACTCATCATACTTCTCCACTTATTCCACATGTTGTCTTGTCCAAAATGTAGTGTAAGCCTGAATTCAAAATGGATTAAATATACACTACCGTTCAAAAGTTTGGGGTGACTTAGAAATGTCCTGGTTTTTGAAAGAAAAGCTATTTTTTTGGTCAATTAAAATAACATCAAATTGATCAGAAATACAGTGTAGACATTGTTAATGTTGTAAATGACTATTGTAGCTGGAAACAGCTGATTTTTTAATGGAATATCTACATTGGCGTACAGAGAAATCAGCAACCATCACTCCTGTGTTCCAATGGCACGTTGTGTTAGCTAATCCAAGTTTATCATTTTTAAAAAAAGGCTAACAGATTATTAGAAAGCCCTTTTGCAATTATGTTAGCACAGCTGAAAACCCGATCGAACATCTCTGGAATACTTATGTAAATGTGATATTTAAGCAAACCTCTATTTGCTTTGTCATTATGGGGTATTGTGTGAATATTGATGAGGGAAAAAACTATTTAATCAATTTTAGAACAAGGCTGTAACGTAACAAAATGTTGAAAAAGTCAAGGGGTCTCAATACTTTTAAAATGCACTGTATGTGTTGGGTACAGAGATGAGGTAGTCATTCAAAAATAATGTTAAACATTATTATTGCACACAGAGTGAGTCCATGCAACTTGTTAAGCCAAGTTTTACTCCTGAACTTTTCTAGCCTTGCCATAACAAAGGGGTTGAATACTTATTGACTCAAGACATTTCAACTTTTCATTTATTTATTAATTTGTAAAAAAAGAATTCAACATAATTCCACTTTGATATTATAGGGTATATTATAGTGTGTGTAGGTCACAGACCAAAAATCTGGATTCAATCTATTTTAAATTCAGGCTGTAACAACGAAATGTGGAAAAGGTCCAGGGAGGGGAATACTGTCTGAATGCACTGTCGTTTAGAAGCCGTTTACATTAACCTCTCTACCTTCTTGAGACTCTATATATTGCCATGGTGTCTCTACCTCCTTGAGTCTGTATCTCAGCCTCGACTTACCTTCTTGAGTCTCTCTATCTCGGCCTCGTCTTTCTTGACGGTCTGCTCCCACATCATGACCTTCTCTTGGTCCTCCTTCAGCTGGTTCTTCTCATAGTCCAGCTGGATGCCCAGGCGAGTCTTCTGGGTCTCAAACTCCAGCCTAGAGGACACAAAGACAGACACAAAATGGATGACGTTAGCTAAGTAAACCCACTCAGAGAAACTGAAAGACAGGCTAAAGGCAAGGCATGAACTGGATTAATGTAAAGGGTCAACACACTGAGTGACAGACTAGGCCCAAAATGGCTGATGTTAGGTCAAACTATCCAGAGAAACTGAGAGACAGGCGAGTCACAAAATGGACGCCTGCAGTGCATTAAAAAACAGGTTGACTCGGTTCATATTGACCCATAGTGGAAGATGAGAGACTCACCGTTTCTTTGCGATCTCGTTCTGCCTCTTGACCTTCTCCTCCTCGAACTCTCTGATGTTCCTGACTCCAATCTCCTTACAGAACTCGATGAACACCTCGTCTTCCACAACGTTCATACGGTCTCTCAGATCATTGACCTCCTTCTCACGGGATTGGATGATCCTCTTGATGTCGTTAATGCGAGGGCAGAAGTTAGCCAGCTCACTCTCCAGCTTAGACTTCTCCTACAGGAAGTGGGAAAATGACTTGAGTTAGTCTAATGAATCACACCTAACACCACTACTACTATTAGGTGATTGATGACTCTTAATGACCAATTATAGGATCAACGACATAGGATCAAGAAATATTAACGACATAGGATCAAGAGAGACACTCAAGTGTTTTAGTACTATATCTCTTGACACAATGATGAAAATAATCATGGCCTCTAAACCTTCAAGCTGCATACTGGACCCTATTCCAACTAAACTACTGAAAGAGCTGCTTCCTGTGCTTGGCCCTCCTATGTTGAACATAATAAACGGCTCTCTATCCACCGGATGTGTACCAAACTCACTAAAAGTGGCAGTAATAAAGCCTCTCTTGAAAAAGCCAAACCTTGACCCAGAAAATATAAAAAACTATCGGCCTATATCGAATCTTCCATTCCTCTCAAAAATTTTAGAAAAGGCTGTTGCGCAACAACTCACTGCCTTCCTGAAGACAAACAATGTATACGAAATGCTTCAGTCTGGTTTTAGACCCCATCATAGCACTGAGACGGCACTTGTGAAGGTGGTAAATGACATTTTAATGGCATCGGACCGAGGCTCTGCATCTGTCCTCGTGCTCCTAGACCTTAGTGCTGCTTTTGATACCATCGATCACCACATTCTTTTGGAGAGATTGGAAACCCAAATTGGTCTACACGGACAAGTTCTGGCCTGGTTTAGATCTTATCTGTCGGAAAGATATCAGTTTGTCTCTGTGAATGGTCTGTCCTCTGACAAATCAACTGTAAATTTCGGTGTTCCTCAAGGTTCCGTTTTAGGACCACTATTGTTTTCACTATATATTTTACCTCTTGGGGATGTTATTCGAAAACATAATGTTAACTTTCACTGCTATGCGGATGACACACAGCTGTACATTTCAATTAAACATGGTAAAGCCCCAAAATTGCCCTTGCTAGAAGAATGTGTTTCAGACATAAGGAAGTGGATGGCTGCAAACTTTCTACTTTTAAACTCGGACAAAACAGAGATGCTTGTTCTAGGTCCCAAGAAACAAAGAGATCTTCTGTTGAATCTGACAATTAATCTTAATGGTTGTACAGTCGTCTCAAATAAAACTGTGAAGGACCTCGGCGTTACTCTGGACCCTGATCTCTCTTTTGAAGAACATATCAAGACCATTTCAAGGACAGCTTTTTTCCATCTACGTAACATTGCAAAAATCAGGAACTTTCTGTCCAAAAATTATGCAGAAAAATTAATCCATGCTTTTGTCACTTCCAGGTTAGACTACTGCAATGCTCTACTTTCCGGCTACCCGGATAAAGCACTAAATAAACTTCAGTTAGTGCTAAATACGGCTGCTAGAATCCTGACTAGAACCAAAAAATTTGATCATATTACTCCAGTGCTAGCCTCTCTACACTGGCTTCCTGTCAAAGCAAGGGCTGATTTCAAGGTTTTACTGCTAACCTACAAAGCATTACATGGGCTTGCTCCTATCTATCTCTCTGATTTGGTCCTGCCGTACATACCTACACGTACGCTACGGTCACAAGACGCAGGCCTCCTAATTGTTCCTAGAATTTTTAAGCAAACAGCTGGAGGCAGGGCTTTCTCCTATAGAGCTCCATTTTTATGGAACGGTCTGCCTACCCATGTCAGAGACGCAAACTCGGTCTCAACCTTTAAGTCTCTACTGAAGACTCATCTCTTCAGTGGGTCATATGATTGAGTGTAGTCTGGCCCAGGAGTGGGAGGGTGAACGGAAAGGCTCTGGAGCAACGAACCACCCTTGCTGTCTCTGCCTGGCCGGTTCCCCTCTTTCCACTGGGATTCTCTGCCTCTAACCCTATTACAGGGGCTGAGTCACTGGCTTTACTGGGGCTCTCTCATGCCGTCCCTGGAGGAGGTGCGTCACCTGAGTGGGTTGAGTCACTGATGTGGTCATCCTGTCTGGGTTGGCGCCCCCCCCCCCCCCCCCCCCCCCCCCCTTGGGTTGTGCCGTGGCAGAGGTCTTTGTGGGCTATACTCAGCCTTGTCTCAGGATGGTAAGTTGGTGGTTGAAGATATCCCTCTAGTGGTGTGGGGGCTGTGCTTTGGCAAAGTGGGTGGGGTTATATCCTTCCTGTTTGGCCCTGTCCGGGGGTGTCCTCGGAGTGGGCCACAGTGTCTCCTGACCCCTCCTGTCTCAGCCTCCAGTATTTATGCTGCAGTAGTTTATGTGTCGGGGGGCTAGGGTCAGTTTGTTATATCTGGAGTACTTCTCCTGTCCTATTCGAATCTAAGTGTGCGTTCTCTAATTCTCTCCTTCTCTCTTTCTCTCTCTCGGAGGACCTGAGCCCTAGGACCATGCCCCAGGACTACCTGACATGATGACTCCTTGCTGTCCCCAGTCCACCTGGCTGTGCTGCTGCTCCAGTTTCAACTGTTCTGCCTTATTATTATTCGACCATGCTGATCATTTATGAACATTTGAACATCTTGGCCATGTTCTGTTATAATCTCCACCCGGCACAGCCAGAAGAGGACTGGCCATCCCACATATGCTCTCTCTAATTCTCTCTTTCTTTCTCTCTCTCGGAGGACCTGAGCCCTAGGACCATGCCCCAGGAATACCTGACATGATGACTCCTTGCTGTCCCCAGTCCACCTGACTGTGCTGCTGCTCCAGTTTCAACTATTCTGCCTTATTATTATTCGACCATGCTGGTCATTTATGAACATTTGAACATCTTGACCATGTTTTGTTATAATCTCCACCCGGCACAGCCAGAAGAGGACTGGCCACCCCACATAGCCTGGTTCCTCTCTAGGTTTCTTCCTAGGTTTTGGCCTTTCTAGGGAGTTTTTCCTAGCCACCGTGCTTCTTCACCTGCATTGCTTGCTGTTTGGGGTTTTAGGCTGGGTTTCTGTACAGCACTTTGAGATATCAGCTGATGTACGAAGGGCTATATAAAATAAATTTGATTGATTGATTGATAGGTCATCATGGAACCACAAATGGGCACTTCGTTGGGCACCACAGCCTCAAGCTACAAAACCAACTGACACAGTTTGTGCTGTGGCCCCCTGTGTTGCTACACCTCTATACCTGCATGTTGAGGGAGAGGTGTCGGGTCTTGGTCTGTTCCAGGTCACTCTGGGAGTATTTCAGTCTCATCTGGAGGCCGTGGGCCTGAGACTGGACCTGACGCAGCTCTGCCTCCTTCCTCTTAGCCTTCATTTGCTCCTGTCGACACAAGAGAGGTGCATTGTGGATAATGTAGTGAGCATCCTCCACAGATTTCTGATACTAAATTAGTTTAGTATATTTTGCACAGATACATCACACACACAGTAGTCAATGAACGGAGGGTAAACAAGTCCAGCACTGGCTTATCAGCACCCACAATCATGTGCTTTTCAGGAAATAAACTATATATACACACAAACCCCAATTCATTGTACAGGCCTATAACATTTTTAGAGACAGGTTACCTTGAGTTCCTCAGTGAGTTTCTCCTTCTTGTCCTTGAGTTTGTCCACAGCCTTCTCATCCCAGCGCCTGGCCTTAGCCTTTAGATCACTGGCTCCACCCGAGATCACACCAGACTTCTGGAAAAGTGTACCGTCCAGGGCCACCGTCTGGAGAGAGAGGGGGGAGGGAGGATGGAGAGGGGGAGAGAGGTGGAGTGAGGATGGAGAGAGAGAGTGCGTGAGAGGGATAGATGGATGGACAGACAGACAGAAAAATACATTTTGTTAGGTTGCATAACTTTCAATCAACCATCAGTGAAGGTGTGTGTGTGTGTGTGTGTCCATGTGTTTGTACCTTGTGTCTGTAGGGCCCTCCGAAGGCGATGCGTCGAGCGTCCTCTACGTTCTCACAGACCAGTGCGTTACCACAGGCGTACTGCAGGGCCTTCTTAATGTGAGGCGGCTCGTAGCGGATCACATCGATCACCAGCTTGGCTCCACGCAGCTCACGCAGCTTCTCATCTGTAGGCTTCACCTGGAGACAACACAGAGAGACCCGGACAGTAAAGACTGATACAACCACAGAGAGACCCGGACAGTAAAGACTGACACAACCACAGAGAGACCCAAACAGTAAAGGCTGACACAACCACAGAGAGACCCGGACAGTAAAGACTGACACAACCACAGAGAGACCCAAACAGTAAAGACTGACACAACCACAGAGAGACCCGGACAGTAAAGACTGACACAACCACAGAGAGACCCGGACAGTAAAGACTGATACAACCACAGAGAGACCCGGACAGTAAAGACTGACACAACCACAGAGAGACCCAAACAGTAAAGACTGACACAACCACAGAGAGACCCGGACAGTAAAGACTGACACAACCACAGAGAGACCCGGACAGTAAAGACTGACACAACCACAGAGAGACCCGGACAGTAAAGACTGACACAACCACAGAGAGACCCGGACAGTAAAGACTGACACAACCACAGAGAGACCAGGACAGTAAAGACTGACCCAACCAGAGAGACCCGGACAGTAAAGACTGACACAACCACAGAGAGACCCGGACAGTAAAGAATGACACAACCAGAGAGAGACCCGGACAGTAAAGACTGACACAACCACAGAGAGACCCGGACAGTAAAGACTGACACCACAGAGAGACCCAAACAGTAAAGACTGACACAACCACAGAGAGACCCGGACAGTAAAGACTGACACCACAGAGAGACCCAAACAGTAAAGACTGACACAACCACAGAGAGACCCGGACAGTAAAGGCTGACACAACCACAGAGAGACCCGGACAGTAAAGGCTGACACAACCACAGAGAGACCCGGACAGTAAAGGCTGACACAACCACAGAGAGACCCGGACAGTAAAGGCTGACACAACCACAGAGAGACCCGGACAGTAAAGGCTGACACAACCACAGAGACCCGGACAGTAAAGGCTGACACCACAGAGAGACCCGGACAGTAAAGGCTGACACCAGAGAGAGACCCGGACAGTAAAGGCTGACACCAGAGAGAGACCCGGACAGTAAAGGCTGACACCAGAGAGAGACCCGGACAGTAAAGGCTGAGGCAACTGTGTACATCCAAGTTAGGATTCCACCCTATGTTAGTGCGACCAGTCCCATTAACCGTAGTCTTCCCCCGCGTTTTACCTCCAGATAGACCAGGTTGAAGGAAGGTCTCCGGCTCTCCTCTCTGATGTACTGGATGCAGACTCATCTATCCATCCATCCACTCACCCATCCGTCCGTCCATCCATCCATCCATCCATCCATCCATCCATCCCTCCAGATAGTCGAGTAGGAAGGTCTCTGGCTCTCCTCTCTGATGTACTGGATGCAGACTCATCCATCCATCCATCCACTCATCCATCCATCCACCGATCCATCCATTCTTAGCATCATACCTCCAGATAGTCGAGTAGGAAGGTCTCTGGCTCTCCTCTCTGATGTACTGGTTGCAGACTCATCCACCCATCCATCCACTCATCCATCCACCCATCCATCCATTCTTAGCATCATACCTCCAGATAGTCGAGTGGCAGGAAGGTCTCTGGCTCTCCTCTCTGATGTACTGGATGCAGACTCATCCACCCATCCATCCACTCATCCATCCACCCATCCATCCATCCACCCATCCACTCATCCATCCATCCACTCATCCATCCACCCATCCATCCATTCTTAGCATCATACCTCCAGATAGTCGAGTGGCAGGAAGGTCTCTGGCTCTCCTCTCTGATGTACTGGATGCAGACTCATCCACCCATCCACCCATCCATCCATTCTTAGCATCATACCTCCAGATAGTCGAGTGGCAGGAAGGTCTCTGGCTCTCCTCTCTGATGTACTGGATGCAGACTCATCCACCCATCCATCCACTCATCCATCCACCCATCCATTCTTAGCATCATACCTCCAGATAGTCGAGTGGCAGGAAGGTCTCTGGCTCTCCTCTCTGATGTACTGGATGCAGACTCATCCACCCATCCATCCACTCATCCACCCACCCATCCATTCTTAGCATCATACCTCCAGATAGTCGAGTGGCAGGAAGGTCTCTGGCTCTCCTCTCTGCTCTTTGATGTACTGGATACAGTCTCTACCGGTCTTCTCTGAGTCCACGATAATGGCGTCCATATTCTTGCCCAGCACCTTGGTCACAGCGATCTGAAACTTCTTCTGAGTGGGCTGACACAGGTCGATCAGACGGCCGTACTGGAGGGAGGGTGTGGGGAGAGAACGTGAGCATTGGAATATGTAAAAAAACATTTCACGATGACTTCAATGTTCTGATGACTCAGTTAGTAGAGCATGGAGCTTCACACGTATGACTGGAAATCGCTTTGGATTAAAGCGTCTGCTACATGGCATATATTATCAATATTCCAAGAGAAGAAACATGTCTAGAACACAAGAACAGAGAACAGGTGTAAGGAGAGTAAAACAGAGAAGGAGACCGTCTTTCTACCGGACCAGTTGTCTCCACCTCTGAATACTCAGCTAAGAAAAGCCTACTGACATTTACTCCTGAGGTGCTGACCTGTTGCACCCTCTACAACCACTGTGATTATTATTATTTGACCCTGCTGGTCATCTATGAACATTTGAACATCTTGAAGAATGATCTGACCTTATTGGCCATGTACTCTTATAATCTCCACCCGGCACAGAGTACTGGCCTGTTTTTCCTAGCCACCGTGCTTCTACATCTGCATCTCTTCCTCTTTTAGGCTGGGTTTCTGTATAAGCACTTTGTGACAACTTGTGATATAAAAAGGGTTTTATAAAATAAATGTGATTGATTGACATTGACAGGCATAGAAAGTGAACTCTGTGGTTGTCCTGTGCCAGCATCCAGTCCCCAGTCCTACCATAGATCTGCGGTAGTGTTTCTTCATGCTCTCCGTGATCTCTGCTGCCTGGTAGCCTCTAGCCTTTACAGGGAACGGTGTGGTAACTATATGCTAGCCGTCAGTCTCCTGACCCTCTCCATGATCTCTGCTTTGATTTAGCTAGCCCAAAGCCTGGCCCAAAGCCTCTACAGCTAACTCTGCGTTACCCTATGCTAGCCTCTGACCCCTAGCCTCTACAGACAACTCTGTCGTTACCCTATGCTAGCCTCTTACCCCCAAGCCTCTACAGCTAATTCTGCGTTACCCTATGCTAGCCTCTGACCCCTAGCCTCACAGACAACTCTGTCATTACGCATTGCTAGCCTCTGACCCCTGGCCTCTACAGACAACTCTTGTGTTACCCTATGCTAGCCTCTGACCCCTAGCCTCTACAGACAACTCTGTCGTTACGCTATGCTAGCCTCTGACCCCTAGCCTCTACAGACAACTCTGCGTTACCCTATGCTAGCATCTGACCCCAAGCCTCTATAGCTAACTCTGCGTTACCCTATGCTAGCCTCTGACCCCTAGCCTCTACAGACAACTCTGTCGTTACGCTATGCTAGCCTCTGACCCCTAGCCTCTACAGACAACTCTGTCGTTACCCTATGCTAGCCTCTGACCCCTAGCCTCTACAGCTAACTCTGCATTACCCTATGCAAGCCTCTGACCCCTAGCCTCTACAGCTAACTCTGCATTACCCTATGCAAGCCTCTGACCTCTAGCCTCTACAGACAACTCTGTCATTACGCATTGCTAGCCTCTGACCCCTAGCCTCTACAGCTAACTTTGAGTTACCCTATGCTAGCCTCTGTCCCCAAGCCTCTACAGACAACTCTGTCGTTACGCTATGCTAGCCTCTGACCCCTAGCCTCTACAGACAACTCTGTGTTACCCTATGCTAGCCTCTGACCCCTAGCCTCTACAGACAACTCTGTCGTTACGCTATGCTAGCCTCTGACCCCTAGCCTCTACAGACAACTCTGCGTTAACCTATGCTAGCCTCTGACCCCTAGCCTCTACAGACAACTCTGCGTTAACCTATGCTAACCTCTGACCCCTAGCCTCTACAGCCAACTCTGCGTTACGCTATGCTAGCCTCCAGGTCTTACCACAGATCCGGGGTACAGTCTCTTGATGCTGTCCATGATCTCTGCTTTGCGTGCCTGCCTGCTGTTCTCCTGTCTGTCGATCCTGGCGTCACCTAGCTGCTCCATCACCTAGGGAACAGACACAGAGAGACAGGCTGTCAATCAAATATCTTAATGTCCTCAGCCCAAAACATGTATATGACAGGATCCAGGGACTTGCCATTTGCTAGAAAATCCATAACAGCAAAACTGAAATTATAAGATTCTGTTTTTTTGCCAAGATTGGCATTTGTGATACAGCGATCATGTAATGTCAACACACCATGTTATGTTTTTCCCAATGTGTTTCAGTATCAATCAATGACTGATTGAATGATTGACAGATAGCGTTCCAGTACCTGATTGAGTTCCAGGTTGATCTCGTCGATCCTGTTCTTTGCCCCCTCCACCTGCTCAGTCAGCTCCTCCTCCATTCTGTTCTGTTCATCCAGAGACTGCTTGCTGGTGGTAATGTAGTCCTCCAGCTTCTCAATACGCTTCTGGTTCTCCTCTATCTCACGGATCTTCTGCTTGATCTTTGCCTGCAGATGAACATTTGAATAACATTTCTCTCTCTTTGGTCACTCCTTCAACTTTTCCGTTGGGTTCCCCAATGAGCACAACCCTTTATTCTGTATCAGCATCCTTTACCTCAGTCTCCACTTTCTTCCTCTCTTCCAGGTCGAGGCGGTCCTGGTCTGCCTTCTGGTCTCTGTTGAACTTCTCCAGCTCCTGGGCAAGAGTGGCCGCCCGCTTACTGGCCTCCTCCTTCAGACGGTGGTACACCTTCACCTGGGGAGGGAAGGAGGGGGAAAGAGGTGGAGAGTAGTAGATATTACTGGATGGTTCAATTCAAATCAAATGTTATTTGTCTAATGCGCCGAATACAACAGGTGTAGTTTCACCTTCCAGTGAAATGCTTACTTACAAGATCTTAACCAACAATGCAGCTAAGAAAAATACCTAAAATAAATAAATAATTATAAATAAATAAAAGTAACAAATAATTAAAGAGCAGCAGTAAAATAACAATAGCGAGGCTATATACAGGGGGTACCGTTAGCTAGCTGTGCGGGAGAACCAGAATGATTATTGGCTGAAAGCTGTGGTATATCAGACCATATACCACAGGTATGACAAAACAGTTATTTTTACTGTTGGCAACCAGTTAATAATAGCAATTTTTATTTTATTTTCATTTTAAATTTGACCTTTATTTAACTAGGCAAGTCAGTTAAGAACAAATTCTTATTTTCAATGACGGCCTATGAACAGTGGGTTAACAGATTTGTACCCAGTCAGCTCGGGGGTTTGAACTTGCAACCTTCCGGTTCCTAGTCCAACGCTCTAACCACTAGGCTACCCTGCCGCCCCGCAATAAGGCATCTCGGGTGTTTGTGAAAATGCTCATCAGCAACGGGAACCGTTAACGCGGCTGGCTAGCTATCTTCCAGAGCGAACAACAGTAGAAGACGGGAAAAGGGAGACCCATTTCGGACAATCGGAGCCATAAGAGCCGCTGAAAGGCCAACAACCTTCCTAAGGAGGGCTGGTTCCGACCGAGATCAACGACGAACGAAGGCATAATGTAAGTACATTCAGGATTTCTTATTCCAAAAATGGCGGTGATTCGTGTGCAAAGTATATGATTACTTTGAGGATAGTTCTAAATTGTACCCCTCTCTTAATTTTCTGTGTAACAAGCTGTCCGTCTGTTAGGGACCTTTTTCTCATTTATTAAGTATGTATGTTTATTCTGTGTTATTATTTAGTTAGCTAGTAAATAATTAATTAAACCAATTTGTGTAGTACTGAATCATGAGTACGGCTGGGGTTTTTGCAGATGCATGTGGTTACGATTGTTCAGAATGATGATATGATAAGAGGTTATGATTAATATGTTGACTGTTTTATGGATGTTATAGGTAAAGACCTTTAGAGTTTAATTCAGGAGATGGTAACTCTTTAAACAACCGCTCTTGTGGTGCCCCAGATCCTAATGAGTTAAATGTTACATGATTAATTTAAAAATCGGGTAACAATTAAACATAGTTAGTTGATTAAATAAATAATAGTCATCGGCTTAATGAAAGTAAAGTCACCACAATCCTTATGACTCTTCATAGACTCCCTGTCTCGAACCTGATTTTCCTCCAGTGTGAGGTCCTGTCCCTGGCTCTGGGCCTCCTCCTCCATTCGGTCGTCAAACTCCTGCCGGGCCATCTCCACAGCGCCCTGTTCTTTCTCCAACTCATCCATGTCCCCCTTCCTCTTCTTGTACAGCTTCTGGGCGTTCTGGAGGGACTTCTTGGCTGCTTCTAGTTTTTTGATCTTGTGGGAGGTGTTTTCTTTGGCCTTGATGTACTGGGGTCGCTTCTGGTTCAGCTCAGCGTCCTTCTCCCTGTAAAGGGTACGATATTCCTTCTTTAACTTCCAAAATGGTAACTATTTCCCCTGGCCTATCAAATCTCCACAATTTCTTAAGCTCCTTCCTCACGAGCTATCCCTCCTTTCCCTCGCTCACTCCCACCCCCGCTCCCTACTCGCTGGTCTCTCATCATCCTCCCCAGCTCTTTCTCCCTCCCTACGTCCATCATCCCCACTTACTTGATCTCTTTCTCCACAGTCTGTTGGTCTCTCATCATCCTCCCCAGCTCTTTCTCCCTCCCTACGTCCATCATCCCCACTTACTTGATCTCTTTCTCCACAGTCTGTTGGTCTCTCATCATCCTTCCCAGCTCTTTCTTCTTCTCCTTCAGTTCCTCCTCCACGTGGTCCATCTTCTTGCGGTCCTTGTCAATCCCCTTGTTGTGTTGCGACAGCTCGCGGTTCAGCTTCTCGATCTCAGCATCATTGTGATACAGTTTGAACAGCTGCATCTGGACATGGGCTTTCACCACCTCGTCCTTCAGACGCTGGTAACGCTCAGCCTAGAGAGGAGGAGGCAGAAAGTGAATGTGTGTGTGTGTGTTGAAGGAAGAAAACAAGTCCCGCACTTCCTTTTTTAGGTGAAAAACAGGAAAATGTTTATTCCATTTCACAGGGCTAACATTTTGACCAACTGGTCTTCATCAATGTCAGACGATAGTGACAAAATGTGTGTCATAAGAACCACAACAAAGGACTATATGTATGGAGGAAGGGATGAGAGTATGTCAGTCTAACAATCTCAAAGTCCCAGTATGACCTTCCACCAGAAGATTAAAACATGAGTGACGGGGAGCGGGAAAGAGCAGGATGTGGTGTCACCAGACAGGATGTGGTGTCACCAGACAGGATGTGTCCTCCATACCTCCTCTTTCTCCTGCTTTGCCTCTTTGCGTTCTGCGGCGATGTTTTTCTTGCGGTGGTAGTTGAACTGTGTGTCCTCCTCAGCCTTCACCATCTCCTTCTTCCTGCGGTCGTACTCCTGAGCCAACTCCCCAGACCGGGAGATCTCCTCAAATAGAGCCGTACGCTCCTTAGGGTTCTTCATGGCTATGGACTCCACAGCACCCTGATTGGGGAATACATAGAGGTCAAAGGTTACTAACACTGTCATACATAGGGTAAGAGAGGTCCATGGACAAATGGTCTCTAGAGTTTTAATTCACTTATGAGAAAACTCTACACACATTCAGCTTAATTATGTAAATCATTTGCATGTGCAAATTTGTTTAAATGCTTCTGTTCATTTATACCATTTGTTTGCTTGTGACTATATTTGTGTGTGTGTGTTTAATTTGATTTTTATTTAACTAGGCAAGTCAGTTAAGAACAAATTCTAATTTACATATTTATTTATTGACGATGCTGGGCCAATTGTGTGCCGCCCTATGGGACTCCCAATGACGGCCGGTTGTGATACAGCCTGGAATCACTACAGGGTCTGTAGTGACGCCTCTTGCACTGAGATGCAGTGCCTTAGACCGCTGCACCACTCAGGAAGCCCTGTGTCTCACCTGGAAGACGAGGAAGTTCCTGGCCTTGATTAGGATGCCTAGTTTCTCCAGCTCCTCGCTGTACTCTGCCAGATTCACCACCTTACTGTTGATTCGGTACTCTGACGATGAGCCTAAGACGTGCATAAAAAGGGGTAAAACTATTATTATATGCATTACTATGCGTGTCCTAAGCTCTTCACTGTGCTCAGCCAGACCCCCCGCCATACTGTTGATTCGGTACTCTGAGGAGGAGCCTGACACACACAGACAACATGGAAGATGGTTGTTATGCAGAATGACGCAGATCCTTACTTTTATCTACAGTATTATTATTTTTTGTGTGTGTGGGGGGGGGGGGGGGGGGGGTTGCATATCAACCTGGTTTGCGCCATCAGATATGTAAACATCTTCAAAGAGGACCAGACGAAACTGAGTTAGGTGTCGTTAACCAAACAGTTTCTCTCTACCAATGGATCTGTGTTGAGAAAGTCAGCGGGGAACGCCGTGGCTTACCAATGATGATTCTGGTGAAGGTGCGCTCTTCTCCACTGTCCTCATGGTACACCATGCTCACAAACGCTCTGTTGGCTGCTGGTTTCCCCACGGGAGCTCCGTGGATCAGGTCCTTCAGAGTCTTCACACGCAGGTTACTGGTCTTCTCAGCCAGCACAAAGCTGATGGCGTCCATGAGGTTGGACTTGCCTGGGAGGTAGAGAATATGAATGGAGTCAGTGAATGATCTATTCAAGTCTTGCAAATATGGTTGATTTGGAAAAGGACGTAACTAGCTGGCTTGGTTAAGAATACATCATAAAAGTGCTGCTCTAATGTTTATGCATGTGAGATCTCATTTATTTGTTCCTACTGACTGGGTGACTGTCAGGGAAGGAAATGTGTAGGGCGAGTTCGTTTTGCATGTCCCGGTGCACTGGGTGGGCAGTGTTTACACATTTTACACCATTTCATTGGTCAAGAACTCTCCATCTACCAGCGCACCTGGCCATGCAAAACGAAGTTGGCCATTGAAAGCTACCCAGCTAAACATTATGGAGGCGTGGCAAAATATTAATTAAAATGCAACGGTTCATATGCATGTACATTGCTGTCATTGTCAACAAAGTATTGAAGCATTGCAGCTTGAAACAAATGTAGCAAATAGTCAACCCGGCTAAACTAGTAACGTTACCAGCAGTGCAGTAACGCTAAAATAAGCATTAGCTAGATAGAATACTTGCAATATTGACCATAACTTACCGGATCCATTGGGCCCAATAATCGCAGTGAATTTGTGAAAGGGGCCGATGATTTGTCGGCCCTTGTAAGATTTGAAGTTTTCGATCTCTATTAGCTTCAAATAACCCATTATGATCAGATCGCTTGTGCGAAAACAAAGAATATGTGTTGTTGTGATAGCAGCTAATGCTAGCTAGCGATTGAACTCGTACCATGCACGCAAATTGTAAATATTTGTTAAAAATAATCAAAAGTTACATTATCGATCGGTGTGCCAGGCTAACTAACGCGATTAGCTTGCAACAACAATGCGCCATTTTCCAGTCCTCCTGCAAGATTGGAGACCACTGAGCGCGCGTAAGGGAACGACTTCTCGCGAGATTTTACTGCAACGATTTATCAAAATGCCATAATAAACTTCAAGCGTTAATGTTTATTTCGAATGTCAGTACACTGACTGATAAAATCATTACAATGAAATTGATTTCAGACCGCAATCATTTTAGAAGGTTTAAATGCCAAAGCAACCAAATATCTGTTTTGTTTAACTTTTCAGCCAACTACAGCCCTGTTCAAAACTATAGGGAGAATGTATAAAGTTGATTTGCCGGTGGACAACCTTTCCAATGTGGCAGTGGAACGCCGACTGGCCGCCGAGGCTGCGCTCCAGGCTCGGATCTTCAAGCATTGGAGAGAAGAGAACTGGAGGAGATGGAGGGTCAATGAGAGAAGGCCTTCGGTAAGCAACAGAGGGCAAGATATAGACAGACAGTGGGGTGTATTCATGGATGCCAAGGGAAGCCAGGCTTCCCCAAAAAATTGACCAAGAAAAAAAGAAAATACAAACACATTTTCTTCAATTCACAAGAGGCTAAATGTACAGTACACGGCCAAAAGGATATGGACACCCCTCCAAGTTAATGAATTTGGCTATTTCAGCCACACCCGTTGCTGGCAGGTGAATAAAATTGAACATACAATCTCCATAGACAAATATTGTCAGTAGAATGGCCTGTACTAAAGAGCTCAGTGACTTTCAACGTGGCACTGTCATAGGATGCCACCTTTCCAACAAGTCAGTTTGTACAATTTCTGCCCTGCCAAGAGCTGCCCCAATCAACTGTAAATGCTGTTATTGTGAGTAGCAACAATGGCTCAGCTGCAAATGTTCATCGGGAGTTTCATGAAATGAGTTTCCATGGCCAAGCAGCCGCACGCAAGCCTAAGATCACCATGCACAATTCCGATCTTTGTGGAAGAACTTAACTGGCCTGCACAGAGCCTTGACCTCAACCCTATCGAACACCTTTGGGATGAATTGGAACGCCGACTGTGAGCCAGGCCCAATCGCCCAACATCAGTGGCTGAATGGAAGCAAGTCCCTGCAGCAATGTTTCAACATCTAGTGGAAAGCCTTCTCAGAAGAGTGGATGCTGTTATAGCAGCAAAGGGGGGACCAATTCCATATTAATGCCCATGATTTTGGAATGAGATGTTCGATGAGCAGGTATCCACATACTTTTGGCCATGTAGTGTATCTGACCGGAGAAAGCATCCAAGCAAACGAAATAGCGCCCCTCTGTCTCAGTATGTGTAGCCTATCTACCTGATCATGTCTGGTCAGAAAGAGTTTGACATTGTTGCCCCCGTAGCATTGAATGCAAGCAAAGCCAGAGAGCATTTGGCCTCCCTTGATCATTTAAAAATAAATAATAATAGCCAATCAGCATTGAGCTAAACTGAGTGAACTCCACTGTGAATGGTCCTGGCGCACAAACATTTTTTTAAAGGGAAGCCAGTTTGGATTGGGCTTCACACCAATCACATCACATCAAGCCAAATGTCATTATTGACAAAAAATTGTAATTGTTGCATCTCGTTGTGTTGTCCTCTGGTGGCTAGCTAGCTAGCTAAAATTGTTCCTTTCCTAAAATTGTATGGAGATGTGGTTTTACTTAATTCTCCGTACTGGCCAAAGATTATAACAGTAATTCTGATCCAACCATATATTCATACATTGTGCACCTGGCCTGAGAGGCTGGAAGTTCAACATGTAGCTAGATGTAGTAGACTAATGTTAACTAGCTGGCTAATCGTTGCCCATGAAAGGAAATTAGGCTAGTGAGTAAGCATTTTAGCCAGGTAGCCTAGGACAACAAAATTAAAAGTGTGTACTGTATCACAGAGTGAAAACAGACAGTTTTGGCAACATGAAAGAGAGGAGGATGGCATTGGAGTTTCTCTACAAGTAGGGGGAGTCAACATGTTTTTTCTACTTACACACGCGCAAACACACACCACAAAAACACACACACGCGCAAACACACACCACAAAAACACACACATACACTCTAACACACACACACACCAGCCAAGGATGCAGATCAGGAAGCCAGTCTGGTGAGACTGAGCCGTGACATTGTGAGTACTCACAGGTTTTTACATTTTTTAAATTACAAAACGAATTGAAGAAATTAAATGATGCGTACACACTCACTCAGGAGAGATAACGAGCACATTAGACGCGACAACACACACACACATACACACATTATGCGTGGGCAGAGTGAGTGTCCTTTTATCAAAGCTTTTCCCCTCGACTCATTTGCCTGACTGACTTGGTATGAATAGATTCATCCCAGTGGGAAGCATCATTATAAATGCTTATGTTCACACTGTTTTTTCATGTCAATTATGTGGTTTCTGTTAATTACCCATTATGCAGAGTAGCTTCGCTGCACTACAGACACAGACATTGTAGCAGGTAGTCTCTTGATTTAGGAGGTTCAACCAGCCTAATCTTGTGAGCTGACATTCTGTTTCACTGAAGTAAAGTATCATAGCGGGTCTGTCTGGCTACGGGGCTAATTGAGTCTATGGCTGACCCTTCCTCGAGGTAAAAATTGTTCGTAATGACAAATCTAAAGTCAGACTACACATTACCCCGAATAGTAAGGGAGAAGAGAACATGTTAACCTGGCTGGTTGAGAAAATTCCAAGACTGTGCAAAGCTGTCATCGAGAAAATTGGTGGCTGCTTTGAAGAATCTCAAATATAAAATATATTTTGATTTGTTTAGCACTTCTTTGGTTACATGATTCCATATGTGTTATTTAATAGTTTTGATGTCTTCACTATTATGTAGAAAATAGTACAAATAAAGAAAAACCCTTGAATCAGTAGGTACTCATTCAGTGGGAGAAAGTATTCACACCTACTCATTCAATGATATATATATATATATATATATATATCTACAGTTAATGTCGGAAGTTTACATACACTTAGGTTGGAGTCATTAAAACTCGTTTTTCAACCACTCCACAAATTTCTTGTTAACAAACTCTAGTTTTGGCAAGTCGTTTAGGACATCTACTTTGTGCATGACACAAGTCATTTTTCCAACAATTGTTTACAGACAGATTATTTCACTTATAATTCACTGTATCACAATTCCAGTGAGTCAGAAGTTGACACACTAAGTTGACTGTGCCTTTAAACAGCTTGGAAAATTCGCAAAAATGATGTCATGGCTTTAGAAGCTTCTGATAGGCTAATTGACATTATTTGAGTCAATTGGAGGTGTACCTGCGGATGTATTTTAAGGCCTACCTTCAAACTCAGTGCCTCATGGGAAAAGCAAGATAAATCAGCCAAAACCTCAGAAAAAATATTGTAGATCTCCACAAGTCTGGTTCGTCCTTGGGAGCAATATCCAAAAGCCTGAAGGTACAAAGCCTGAAGGTACCACGTTCATCTGCACAAACAATAGTGTGCAAGTATAAACACCATGGGACCACGCAGCCGTCATACCACTCAGGAAGGAGACGCATTCTGTCTCCTAGAGTTGAATGTACTTTGGTGTGAAAAGTGCAAATCAATCCCAGAACAACTGCAAATGACCTTGTGAATATGCTGGAGGAAAGAGGTACAAAATTATCTATATCCACAGTAAAAAGGAGTCCTATATCGACATAACCTGAAAGGTTGCTCCAAAACCACCATAAAAAAAGCCAGACTTTGGTTTTAAACTGCACATGGGGACAAAGATGGTACTTTTTGGAGAAATGTCTTCTGGTCTGATGAAACAAAAATAGAACTGTTTGGCCATAATGACCATTGCTATATTTGGAGGAGAAAGGCTTGCAAGCCGAAGAACACCATCCCAACCGTGAAGCACAGGGGTGCACAACATCATGTTGTGGGGGTGCTTTGCTGCAGGAGGGACTGGTGCACTTTAAAAAATAGATGGCTTCATGAGGATGGACCATTATGTGGATATATTGAAGCAACATCTCAAGACCTCAGTCAGGAAGTTAAAGCTTGGTCGCATATGGGTCTTCCAAATGGACAATGACCCCAAGCATACTTACAAAGTTGTGGCAAAATGGCTTAAGGACAACAAAGTCAAGGTATTGGAGTGGCCATCACAAAGCCCTGACCTCAATCCCATAGAAAATTTGTGGGCAGAACTGAAATAGTGTGTGCGAACAAGGAGGCCTACTAACCTGACTCAGTTACACCAGCTCTGTCAGGAGGAATGGGCCAAAATTCACCCAACTTATTGTGGGAAGCTTGGGGAAGGCTACCCGAAACGTTTGACCCAAATTAAACAATTTTAAGGCAATGCTACCAAATACTAATTGAGTGTATGTAAACTTCTGACCCACTGGGAATGTGATGAAAGAAATAAAAGCTGAAATGAATAAATCTCTATACTATTATTTCACATTCTTAAAATAAAGTGGTGATCCTAACTGACCTGAAGACAGGAAATTTTACTATAATTAAATGACAGTAATTGTGAAAAACTGTGTTTAAATGTATTTGGCTGAGGTGTATGTAAACTTCCGACTTCAACTGTACAGTCGTGGCCAAAGGTTTTGAGAATGACACAAATATTAATTTCCACAAAGTTTGCTGCTTCTTGTACATAGAAGTGCTCCCTTTATTTTTTTTTGCAGTGTATAAAGAGATACTGTACATGGTGAAACAATTGAAAGTCCCAGTTTTCACATAAAAAGAGGGACTGTTTTATTGTAAAAACAGTCTGTGAGAGTGTATTTCTTTCCATCTTGTCTCCACCAGTCAGCGGTACCTGGCCAAGCAGCTGTACACCAGCCGACCCACAGCCCAGAACCACCCGTTTCAGCAGCAGCTCACGCTGGGGGATCACCAGCACAGACTCACCGCACAATACGGGATCTCAGATTCAGATGATAGGCACAACACAACAATAAAATCAGGTTTATGGTATAGGCACGCGTTACATGCTTTCATGTCTTTTATCGATAAGATTTAGTCACTAGGTCAAATGTTGAAGTGTTCTGCAACTTATTCTCTCAGGAGCTGTATTTGATGTATAAAATTACTATCTAGCTGTTCTTTTATGTTTCATGTGTCGTGGTCAGTATCTAATTTGGCTTATCTTTTGAAGATAAACATGCATGTTATCGTCTTTAGACATGAATGCTATGAGTAATTTAAAGGATGACAACCCGATGATGCCTCTTTTGGTTCAGATTGTTCCAAGTTCTTTTTTATTTAATCAATCACATATTTAGTTACAAGTAGCTGATTCATAATGCAGATAGTTACATTGTCATTGGGCCCATAACATACAGTACAAGACCCCCTCCATACAGTGATCCCAACCCACTTCACTTCAGTCTCAACCAATGGCACGAGCACACTAGCCCAGTCCCAGATCGGTTTGTACTGTCTTGCCAACTCCTACGACTTTAGCATGATAACAACCATAGGAGTTTGCTATACAACCCAAACAGATCTGGGACCAGGGTGTGAATTCACTACTGTACCTTCCAGTCCCCCAAATCCATTTGACTAGTGTTGCACCCCAAACAAAGCACACAGAGGCACTCTGTCTCCCCTCAGGCAGTGAAATACATAGTGTACATAGTGTCTCTCCCCTCCCTCCATCACGAATATAAATCCATGAATGTCATGTCCTAAAATAAGCTGTTGCTGTCATTCTCCTCTATACGCAATTCTTATTCACTTTTTTTATTTGCTTTTATGTTGTAAGTATAAAAAACAGGAAAGGAAAGTAAACAGAGGGGAAAAAACAAACGCTGTCGCTAAGTCTGGCTTAGACGATCTCCTCACTGACCACGTAAGAAGCAAAGCAGAGCCAGATAGATATATAGGCAGGCAGGCTGGCAGGCAGTAGAGTGAGTATCTGTGTGTTCAGTAGTTCACTCTTTCAAAGCAAACATTTGTCCTGAAATCACACCATGATAAACACAGATGGTTAGCAGCTCTATTGGCACCCTCTCCATATAGTTCACTTTTGACCAGGGCATATGGTTATTTCTCTGAACACTAAGGGCTCTGGTCATAAGTAGTGCACTATATAGGGAGCCATTTGTGACGTAATCCATAGTTGTGATAGAATAACTGGCATATTACTTCATTTTCTCATTCCCATATGAAAATAGATTTCTGAAAAGAAATGTTTTTGTCCTGAGTGTGTCTGTAACAGCAAACTACAGGGAGCTGGGCTCACTCAAACCTCTCGTTCAGACCCACTGTCTTTCTGCCAAGCCAGAGTCAATCCCACTTTCTCTTTCCCATCTCCCTGGGGATGCACTGAACAGTAACGGTTTGGCTTGCAGTCAGACCTGGGTTCAAATAGTATTCACCCTTTCTCAAATACTTCAAGCTGTGCTTGATTGAGATTGCCTGGCACAATGGAACAAATAGAGTAGTCCCAAAGGTGCAAACCTTGGTCTCTGGCGATCCAGGCAGGCCCAATCAAACTCTTCTTTGAAATAAAAATAATCTTATTTGAACCTGGGTCTGTCTCAGAATAGACTGTAGGCTAGATTGACTGGGTGAGCAGTGAGAGCAGAGTCAGCACATTGCATATGCTCCCTGTGGTGCTTCATCACAAGCTAGCTCACTGCATCCCTCCTTGCTTCATCACAAGCTAGCTCACTGCATCCCTCCTTGCTTCATCACAAGCTAGCTCACTGCATCCCTCCCTGCCTCATCATCACACTACCTCAGCACAAAAAGTGTATGAAATGGAAACCTAGTCCCATAATTAGTGCACTACATAGGGAATAAATTGTATTTTCAAACACAGTACATAGACTCTCAACAGCTACTCACTGGACTACAAAGGGACACTTTAAAGTCAGGAAACAAAACATTGATGTACATGAGGAACATTAGCCTACTTTTTAACCTCTGCTTTCAATAGGTGGGTTTTGATTCTACTGTATATATTAAAATGACATTAGCTACTGATTAATCTTGACACCCAGAACCAAATCTCACATGCGCACTTCTACTAGTAGTGATGTAAAATGTATATTTTTAGTTTTCTTTTAGAGCGTTTGTAACATGAAATGGTGTGAAGATACATTTTTTGCCTTTTAGTTTTTTTCTGTCCTATTGAATATTTGTTTTAACCGTCATCACCTTCAAAACAAGTATTCATTCATAGGTTCGCTGTTACAAAACACAAATGAAATGTATTTTTAAGTCAACTTTAAAGTAAACTTAAAACACACATTTTTATCAAACAAACTCATCGATAAATAACAATATTTTGGGTTGTATTTACATTCAGAGCGACATTTAAAAAAAAACGTGATCTTTCTAAGTCTCGTTCTTCTCTATAGAGATACCTCTGTTCTCCTTCTTAAATGCTTGTTTCCGTCTGCTTCTTGTCATCATTCTTACCATTGTCTAATTCAAAACAAAGAGTTTTTGGCATGTAAATATTATTTCTACTCAGCCCTACAAAGAACACATTCTATACATTAGATACATAAAGCAACCAATCTACAGATATGCCTTTCAGCCCAATCTGCTGATCAGGTAAGCCTGTTTTGGATTGCCAGCGTACATTGTTCATGGCTTGAATGAAAGAAAGAAAGAATGAAAGAAAGATGGAGAGAATCTGTGTATTTTACTACCAGCTAACTGTAAATATACAGAACTACTGTGCCCTACCACACATTATAGTGTGTAATAGTGTTATGTTATGCTATACTATGACATGAAGAGGTATGGGAAAGATGACATTTATCAGCTGACAGTTTAATACACCGTAGAAAGAGACAGAATAGATACAGAAAGCTAGAGGTCTACATATAAATTACAATATCATACCAATAATGAAGTCACTCTTGTAGTGAAAAGGCGAGAGTAGAGTACAGTAGAGTAGAGAGGAGTAGATTAGAGTAGAGAAGAGAGGAGTAGATTAGAGAAGAGAGGAGTAGATTAGAGTAGAGTAGAGAGGAGTAGATTAGAGTAGAGGAGTAGAGTAGAGAAGAGAGGAGTAGATTAGAATAGAGAAGAGACTAGTAGATTAGAATAGAAAATAGTAGATTAGAAGAGAGGAGTAGAGTAGAGAAGAGAGGAGTAGATTAGAGAAGAGGAATAGAGTAGAGAGGAGTAGAGAAGAGGAGTAGATTAGAGTAGAGAGGAGTAGAGTAGAGTAGAGAGGAGTAGAGTAGATAAGAGGAGAAGAGTAGATAAGAGGAGAAGAGTAGAGTAGAGAGGAGAAGATGAGGAAAGTAGAGTAGATAAGATAGAAGTAGAGTAGATAAGAGAGAAGTAGATAAGAGAGGAGTAGAGTAGATTAGAGAGGAGTAGAGTAGATTAGAGAGGAGTAGAGTAGATTAGAGAGGAGTAGAGTAGATAAGAGAGGAGTAGATAAGAGTAGAGAGGAGTAGATAAGAGTAGAGAGGAGAAGAGGAGTATAGTAGAGTAGATAAGAGTGGAGTAGAGTAGATAAGAGAGGAGTAGAGTAGATAAGAGAGGAGTAGAGTAGATTAGAGAGGAGCAGAGTGGATAAAAGGGGAGTAGAGTAGATAAGAGAGGAGTAGAGTAGAGGAGGAGAGAGGACTAGAGTAAGGATGTAATCTGGTGCTGTGTGTTGAGGGCCACTAGGCACTGGAACTCATAATGAACATGTTGTACATATCTATAATACTGTATATGGCTAGATAGATAACATTGTAGAATAACAGATGCTTCTGAATGGTCAGTAGTATATTGATCATACAGTCAGTGATCTTATCAATGGAAAAGTCAGTCAAGTAGATAGCTAGATAGATGTGTTAGAGATAGCTAGGAGTGTGTGGGCAGTGGGCATGTTTATATTGTTGACATGTTATACTGTAGTTGACAGAGATATTTTGGTCTAACAGATAAACAGTTACTAAGGCAACGGGATTATCTAAAACGGCCACCTCTAACTAACTAGCCTAATCTAAAATGGCGGCCGAGTTGGGCAGGCCATTGGTGGTGGTGTTGGGATTGAGGGGGGAGCTGTCCTGCAGTGTGCCCGGGTCCGGGGTGGCTTCGCTGGGTCGGCTGTACTGGCTGACCAGGGAGTCTTCCATGGTCACCTCAGTAACAGCAATGCTACCGTTGTTATAGCCATCCAGGTTGTCATCACTGATACACAGTTTGCTCTCATCACACAGAGACGGCTGGCTGGCTGTCCGCTTCTCCTCGTTGTCACTACAGGATGGAGGGATAAATTGTGGGGAGAGGGGGGGGGGGGGGGTAGAGAAAGACGGATAGAGAGGTATAGAAAGAAAGAGGGAGATGAAAGGAGGTTGGTAGGTGGGAGAGTGTTACTATGTGTGGGTGGTTCACCAGTGGAGGCTGCTGAGGGGATGACGGCTCATAATAATGGAGCGAATGGAATGGCATCAAACCATGTGTTTGATGTATTTGATACCCTTCTACTGATTCCGCTCCAGCCATTACCACGAGCCCGTCCTCCCCAATTAAGGTGCCACCAACCTCCTGTGCGGTTCACATACCAATGTCAGTCATTGTATTGTATCACATAGCCATAGGAAGGGTATTGGCAAGGTATACTGGGAAAAGAAGAGGATAAATGGGAGAGCCTCTAGAAAAAACATAGACTATTTGGACTCAGTTGCAGGAAAGGCATGCAGAGTAGAGCACCTTACAGCATACCTCTCAAGAGATCTGGCAAAGCAGGGGAAAGCATTATGGGAGAGAGGAACAGTAATGAACACAGGACGCTGGGATAAAAACACACATATCTTTTCAAACAGGGAATCAAAGCGATTATGTTGACATTTAAAACATGCTAATTTGCAGGGTATTGACTTGCATTGTTTGTTTTTATTATTATTATTATTTATTTTTTTGCATTTTCATGACAGCAGCCAGGTAAACAAAGCCAAACCATGGATTGCTGTCTTACCTTGTCCAAAGACTGCTTACAAGGTAAGGAAACCAATATGTCATTTTGTAACTTGGGTAAACTATCTTTTTAACTAATATTCAACAATTATATAATCTACAGGTTTGAAGGAATATTAATACATGATCAATGCCTAATAATCAGTATATCGTTTGATTAGACAGGCCAACCTGTACTCTCCGAATGTTTCATCCTTCATAGGGCGCGCCTCAGAGTCTACCTGACCCTCCTCCTTATCTTTGACTGAGAGAGAGAGAGAGAGAGAGAGAGAGAGAGAGAGAGAGAGAGACAGAAAGAGAGAGAGACAGAAAGAGAGAGAGACAGAAAGAGAGAGAGACAGAAAGAGAGAGAGCGCGCGACAGGGAGGGAGAGAGAGAGACAGATGGAAAGAGAGAGAGAGACAGATGGAAAGAGAGAGAGAGACAGAAAGAGAGAGAGACAGAAAGAGAGAGAGACAGAGAGAGACAGAAAGAGAGAGATACAGAAAGAGAGAGACAGAAAGAGAGAGAGAGCCAGAAAGAGAGAGAGAGAGAGCCAGAAAGAGAGAGAGACAGAAATAGAGAGAGACAGAAAGAGACAGAAAGAGAGAGCGCGACAGGGAGGGAGAGAGAGAGATAATTTAATTTCGGTATCTGTTCATTAATCAGTAGAATGTCCTTTCTAAGCTAGTGGCTGGCTGAGGTTTTGGTAATGCCATAGACGCTGGCCAGTTAGTGAACTAGCAGCACAACAATATAGAGAATGTGTTTTGCTTTTTTAGAGCTGCCTGGTCTGCTACATATCATGTGATTTGTCAGAAACTCCCTGACATATAGGGTTTCTCAGAAACAATCTGGTATGGCCCAACTCGGTGGACTTGTGGTTGGAGTGTCCGCCCTGATATTGGAAGTTTTATTCCCGGCCGAGTCATACCAAAGACTGTAAAAATGGGACCTGATGCGTCTTTGCTTGGCACTCAGCATTAAGGAGATAGATTGGGGCTAAGGCCCTGTGATTGACTAGCATCCTGTCCAGGAGGTGTACTTGTACATCAAGCTGCCTCAAACTATAGAAACAGCCAAGGCTCCTGCAAGGCTACTTACTTACCATATTTTATATGTGGTTTGTTGTAACTACCTACAGGAATATATGCATTTTGTTAGAGACTATATTCTACAGTATATGTGGTGTGTTAGAAACTACATTCTACAGTATATGTGGTGTGTTAGAAACTATATTCTACAGTATATGTGGTGTGTTAGAAACTACATTCTACAGTATATGTGGTGTGTTAGAAACTACATTCTACAGTATATGTGGTGTGTTAGAAACTACATTCTACAGTATATGTGGTGTGTTAGAAACTACATTCTACAGTATATGTGGTGTGTTAGAAACTATATTCTACAGTATATGTGGTGTGTTAGAAACTACATTCTACAGTATATGTGGTGTGTTAGAAACTATATTCTACAGTATATGTGGTGTGTTAGAAACTACATTCTACAGTATATGTGGTGTGTTAGAAACTATATTCTACAGTATATGTGGTGTGTTAGAAACTATATTCTACAGTATATGTGGTGTGTTAGAAACTACATTCTACAGTATATGTGGTGTGTTAGAAACTACATTCTACAGTATATGTGGTGTGTTAGAAACTACATTCTACAGTATATGTGGTGTGTTAGAAACTATATTCTACAGTATATGTGGTGTGTTAGAAACTATATTCTACAGTATATGTGGTGTGTTAGAAACTATATTCTACAGTATATGTGGTGTGTTAGAAACTACATTCTACAGTATATGTGGTGTGTTAGAAACTATATTCTACAGTATATGTGGTGTGTTAGAAACTATATTCTACAGTATATGTGGTTTATTATAAACTACATTCTACAGTATATGTGGTGTGTTAGACCTGACGTGGTTTGTCTGGTATCTGGTGGTGTTATATTTACAACTACCTGAATACTTTCCCCCTTTGCCCCTCTTGATAAAGCAGAGGATGAGCAGCACCAGCAGCAACAGCACGATGGCGCTCACGAGCCCAATAAACCAGCCCTGAGTAGCAAAGCCTGTCTGCATATCCATCACCCCTACATAGGGAGGGAGGGAGGGAGGGAGGGAGGGAGGGAGGGAGGGAGGGAGGGAGGGAGGGAGGGAAGACAGATGGGAATGGACAGAGATCGAGTGAAAGGGAGAGAGGGTCGTAGCAAGGGATCGTAGAGAGACGTAGGGGAATGAAAGGAAGGATGAAAGGAAGAGAAGAGATTAAGAAGAGAGGGTGGGTATGGAGCGCACACGCACTGTGGCTCAGTCGATACACACACTCACACAGACATAACCTAACATACATTACACTAGGGATGTAGGAAATACAGTCCAATTCCCCAAACAAATACTACTAATGGAGCACTTCATTTGGCCTCTGAACGTCTTGCCATCTAGCCTCTTTCATGTAGGACATTTCAAAGCCAAGCACTTCCAACAATAGCAGAGTGCTGCTGCACACTGTCAGATGTAGTCAGGAGAGGCCCAAAGGAGAAGCTGTTTTGCTGTGCGTGTGTGTGTGTGTGTGTGTGTGTGTGTGTGTGTGTGTGTGTGTGTGTGTGTGTAGCCTGGGATTCCTACCAATCCCTCGGTTTCAGTCTCCCAGAATATATATATATATATATATATTACTGCCTCCGGTACCTGCTCCCTTTGTGGTGATCTCAGTCTCCCAGAAGGTGTTGTTGCTGAAGGTGAATCTGAGGCGGTACTGTGACCCCGGGGTCAGACCTTTCAGCTGGTAGAATGATGCAGACGAGTTCAGCTTCTCAGACTGCTTCCACTTCCCACCGTCTGAAGACAAAATAACCACTTTATTTGTTTAGACATAGAAATAGACAAAATATATATTTTTCCTTCTTGTTCTTACAGGCAGGGGAGTGAAGTTATATTTAAAGATTTTTATTTTAAAAACATGTCAGTCTCCTCCAGAGCGACTATGTTTAAATTTCACATTTACAGTCAGTTACATGTGTGTTTGGTGTGTTCCAGGTATACTGTTGGTCAGCTGGTAGTGTATGTTCTTGTTGAGGTACAGGACCTGCACGGCCACATGCACACACAAAGCTCATACGTACCTTGCTTGTTGAGGTACTGGACCTGGAAGCTCACACTCCTCTGTCTCTGGCCTGGCACCCAGCTCAGGTTAACAGACTTCTCTCCTACATACAAGCTGATGTTGGACGGAGGAGCTGGAATGGGTTGAGAAGGGGTTCGGGTGATTCTCATGGAACCAGTTGTAACCATGGCAGTAGCAAATTGAGTTAGAAAACCATGATGCATCTGCAACAATCAGTTATCATTCTAAAGACTAAGATGCCTAGTTTATGGTGCAGTATTTTATTTGAAATACCTTTGATATTTTTACAATAATTTTGTACAGATTTCACCCCAAATTCTCATTACCAAAATGCATCCAGATTAAATTATCTGATCATTTTATACAATTTTACCTTAGAAAAACCAAACCTAACTGAATAAAACACAAAATATTTTGCTGTTGTTTGTCCATAAATCATACAAATGGTATACTAGTTGAAGTTTACATTAAACTATAATATTTCTTACATAAAAACACAGTGTGTTTGTTTCTCATTACATAACACTTTTTCAAGTTGCTGTAAAAATTCCAATCAAAGTTTTATTCACCCATGATACATCATCTAGAGGAGTAGTCCTTGGATGAGCACAAGTTCATTTAATTTATTCACCCATGATACATCATCTAGAGGAGTAGTCCTTAGATGAGTGTAACGGATGTGAAACGGCTAGTTTAGTTAGCGGTGCGCGCTAAATAGCGTTTCAATCGGTGACGTCACTTGCTCTGAGACCTTGAAGTAGTGGTTCCCCTTGCTCTGCAAGAGCCGCGGTTTGTGTGGAGCGATGGGTAACGATGCTTCGTGGGTGACTGTTGTTGATGTGTGCAGAGGGGACGGTCTAACGTTATACTGTTACACGAGCACAAATTAATTTCATTTATTCACCCATGATACATAATCTAGAGGCGTAGTCCTTAGATGAAGTTCATTTCATTTATTCACCTATATGCCTTCAGAATGAGGATCTTATTCTCAAAACAACCCCTTTACGACACTTGACCTTCTCATTGCCGAAATTACTAAAAAGCTCAAATTGAGAAAAACTTAGAGAATTATTACCTTACCAACGTGGAGGCATGAATGGGCTTTAGTGATGTGGTCAATTGTTTGCTGACTCATAATGGCTGTCTCCTATTACCTGAAGATTGAGCGAAGGGCCTTTCATTAACAAAACACACATTTCTAATTTACGCATCATTTTTAGGTTTCTAATTTCCGCATCATTTTTCGGTCTGTTTCAGTCATGAGAACCTTAATTGATGTAATGATAATAAGCTCATTATAATGTAAAGTCAGGGGATGTGCTGGTAACTTTAATTATTCACAAGGCCCACTGCTTACACCTATTGTATAGCTTTTTTTTGTAAAACATCAGTTATTTGATTAAGTAGGGGTTGTCAAGAAATACACATTTAATTTACTTGAAGCCACAATATGGAGTTTGTGTTTCAGCAAAGAGCAACCCTGCCACTTAAAGGAGGAGATGTTGACAGGTGCACCTGTTTTAGCGCTTACCTATACTGTCGTCTGATATCCCAAGACAGTTTTGGTCCATATCCCACATATTTAAATACTTTACAGGCATATCATGTTATGTAATTTATCCTTAGGATCCCATTCAATTTTGAAATGCATCTAAAATACCTTGGAACTTGGAACCACACATATCCATGTCATTATTACACCAACATTGCCTGTAAAGGCCTTGGAGAAATTCGTTTTTTTATAGTGACTTATTTATACTTAAATCCACGTTTGAAAATACTTGCGCGTAATTACAGTCAGGTTAAAATAAATAGTGGGGGTACGCCATACCGGTAAAACGTGACAGTCAGTATATTTGGTATTTGCTGCGCACGCTGCCCTTCCGATCACAATATATAGGCCAATACACCATTATTTAATTAACATGAACAATTTGCGATTTATTTTGTAGTATACGCTTCAAATTGCGTTATGGTTTGAGAAGAACCCTACACTTTGTCAAGGCGCGGATGAGTGGCCGAGATTTATGGATTGAAACTCTTGGCCTTCCGTAGAGACGGTCGTGGACAAGGCGGAGATGTGTGGCGGAGACCGAGGTGCGCGTGGAGAACAGTGGATCCAATCAATTCAGGCTACAAGTGTAGGTCTCACAACATTCACATAATTTCATTACGCTACTGGTAGGATAAATTATGTCTGTTTCCATTCATCAAATTGCGTGTGCACAGTGCACGTGAACGAAAGTGCGCGTGTAGCCTACAGCCTTTGTTAAGTTATTGACAATCGGATGAAAACATCATAACATCATCACATTAAAAGGCATACTGTAGGCAGCGTGATGCATACTGTAGGCAGCGTGTCCATAATGCTAGGAGAAGCTAAGCTTTTCCTAAAGTAAATTGAATTAAATAGCCAAAAGTATATAGCCTAATTAGCGTATTCCTGTCTATACAGAAATCTAAAATAAAATAATTAAAAATATAATTTTAAATCGCATTGCCTATAGTTGGAAGGGCAGCGTGCGCAGCAATTACCAAATATACTGAGCAAAAATATTAATGCAATATGCAACAATTTAAAAGATTTTACTGGGTTACAGTTCATAAGGGAATCAGTCAATTGAAATAAATTAGGCCCTAATCTATGGATTTCACATGACTGGGCAGGGGTGCAGCCATGGGTGGGCTTTGGAGGGCATAGGCCCACCCACTTCGCAACCAGGCCCAGCCACTGGGGAGCCAGTGATAGAGATAGGCTTTATTACAGACATAAATACTCGTCACCCTCGCATTGTGTTGTGTGACAAAACTTCACATTTTAAAGTGGCCTTTTATTGTCCCCAGCACAAGGTGTACCTGTGTAATGATCATGCTGTTCAATCAGCTTCTTGATAAGCCACACCTGTCAGGTGGATGGATTATCTTGGCCATGGAGACATTTCTCACTAACAGGGATGTAAACAAATTTGTGAACAGAATTTTAGAGAAATAAACTTTTTGTAAGGATGGAACATTTTCTTGGATTTTTTTCTTTCAGCTCATGGAACATTGGACCAACACACATGTTGTGTTTATATTTTTGTTCAGTGTAGATGATTGTTAAGTTGCGTCTGTCAGTGAAAAGCAGAAAGACCCAGCCAGGCATATCTCAATATTTAAATATACAATCATGGAAAGCTGTTGCTGTAAAGAGTTGACAATGAAAAGACTCCAATCTGTCTTATCAACATTCTTAATATAAAGGAGCAAACACGAGCCTATCTTACATCGGCCATATCCCCGGTAAGTGTGCATATAAACTGTCTTCAAATAAAATAAAATAAAATAGTAGTTGTCACATGCACCAAATATAACCTTACAGTGAAATGCTTACTTACAAGCCCTTAACCAACAATGCAGTTTAAAGAAAATAGAGTTAAGAAAATATTTACTAAATAAAGTTATTTTTTTATATATTTTTTAAATAACACAGCAAAATGACTATAACGAGGCACTATACAGGGGATACTGGTACTGAGTCAATGTGCGGGGGTACAGGTTAGTCGAGGTCATTTGTACATGTAGGTAGGGGTAAAGTGACTATGCATAGATAATAAACAAGAGAGTAGCAGCAGTGTAAAAACAAAGGGGTGGCCAATGTAAATAGTCCGGGTGGCCATTTGATGAATTGTTCAGCAGACGTATGGCTTGGGGGATAGAAGCTGTTAAGAAGCCTCTTGGACCTAGACTTGGCACTCCGGTACCACTTGCCATGTGATAGCAGAGAGAACAGTCTATGACTTTGGTGACTGGAGTCTTTGACAATTTTTGGGGCCTTCCTCTGACACCGCCTGGTATATGCCACTTTTGTTTGTTTTTGGACAATAATTTCCTCCTACAGGTTAGATGGACGTCATATTCTATGTGTCGCCCCTTTTCATAGGACGATTATATGGATCAGACAACATCTGTTTGTCAGCGTCAGCAGAGTAGGCTACCCTGTCATTTTTGAAGTATAAAAAAATGTGCAAAGAAATTAATTCCACTTTCACCCCTCATTACAGTACTTATAATTAAGATGAGGGGTAATTTAGTCAATTTTATTAAGATCAGTGATTTCAGTATTATGCAAGTCAAATTTTGCGATTAACAGATGACAGTTTGATGATGTATTGGGTTAATGAATCTCTAGTAGAGCTCATTACAGTTCTTCAATGGAAAACTTTGCAACACTCATTACCAAAACATACATTCTCATCTACAAAACCTGTTTATTATTGTCATAAGCACCAATATTTAGAAAATATAGGATAAATAAATGTCTACTTTGGTCATTTTGGCCGAATCAGATGGTGTGTTTGTTCTTTATCCAAATATGTGTACATAAAAATAATAAGTCATTTTGGCCGAATCAGATGGTGTGTTTGTTCTTTATCCAAATATGTGTACATAAAAATAATAAGTCATTTTGACAAAAAACAAGATTCAAAAAAGATTGTGTGTTGCATTAATGAGATAAATGATAAAGTAAAAGTTTATAGTTAAATAAGAAATATATTTGTTTTCATTGTATGTTTACCTCAGGCCTTTTCATTATGTAAGCAATGTTAAAAAAATATTAGATTTGTTAATAACTTTTTGGGACTTCAAAAACTGCTGCGGTAATGAGAATTTGACATTGCTAGTTGTGGAAATTGTAGTAGAATGCATAATATTTCATCAATAAACATAACAATAATTATGAAATAGATCAATACAGATACTAATCTTAGTGATCCAAGAAGAATTATGGTGGAAAATGTTTATTTCAATTGTGTGCCATTTTCGTGAGAATCACCAAGTTAGAATCTCTTTCACCCTTTTAGTGTTAAACCACTCAATAATATTACTTATGCGCTAATACTCCACAATGTCACCACAGCATGATACATCCACCAGTAAACAATATGTTTTAATGTCGGGTTTTATGTGTATGAAACTGGGAGACACATTTCCACATTGTGTAGACAAAACCGTTGTTCTACTTCTAATCGTCCTGCAGTACTGCCTCCGTCCAGTGTGGTGCCTGGTGATAGGCTCTCAATCAGTCAACCTGTTAGTGTTAACCCTCTCGGTGTGTTCTATAAATACTCCTCCTGCAGTACTACCTCCAGTGTGGTGCCTGGTGATGGGCTCTCAATCAATAAACCTGTTAGTGTTAACCCTCTCGGTGTGTTCTATAAATACTCCTCCTGCAGTACTGCCTCCAGTGTGGTGCCTGGTGATAGGCTCTCAATCAGTCAACCTGTTAGTGTTAACCCTCTCGGTGTGTTCTATAAATACTCCTCCTGCAGTACTACCTCCAGTGTGGTGCCTGGTGATGGGCTCTCAATCAGTCAACCTGTTAGTGTTAACCCTCTCGGTGTGTTCTATAAATACTCCTCCTGCAGTACTACCTCCAGTGTGGTGCCTGGTGATGGGCTCTCAATCAATAAACCTGTTAGTGTTAACCCTCTCGATGTGTTCTATAAATACTCCTCCTGCAGTACTACCTCCAGTGTGGTGCCTGGTGATAGGCTCTCAATCAATAAACCTGTTAGTGTTAACCCTCTCGGTGTGTTCTATAAATACTCCTCCTGCAGTACTACCTCCAGTGTGGTGCCTGGTGATGGGCTCTCAATCAGTCAACCTGTTAGTGTTAACCCTCTCGATGTGTTCTATAAATACTCCTCCTGCAGTACTACCTCCAGTGTGGTGCCTGGTGATAGGCTCTCAATCAATAAACCTGTTAGTGTTAACCCTCTCGGTGTGTTCTATAAATACTCCTCCTGCAGTACTACCTCCAGTGTGGTGCCTGGTGATGGGCTCTCAATCAGTCAACCTGTTAGGGTTAACCCTCTCGGTGTGTTCTATAAATACTCCTCCTGCAGTACTACCTCCAGTGTGGTGCCTGGTGATAGGCTCTCAATCAGTCAACCTGTTAGTGTTAACCCTCTCGGTGTGTTCTATAAATACTCCTCCTGCAGTACTACCTCCAGTGTGGTGCCTGGTGATAGGCTCTCAATCAGTCAACCTGTTAGTGTTAACCCTCTCGGTGTGTTCTATAAATACTCCTCCTGCAGTACTACCTCCAGTGTGGTGCCTGGTGATGGGCTCTCAATCAATAAACCTGTTAGTGTTAACCCTCTCGGTGTGTTCTATAAATACTCCTCCTGCAGTACTACCTCCAGTGTGGTGCCTGGTGATGGGCTCTCAATCGATAAACCTGTTAGTGTTAACCCTCTCGATGTGTTCTATAAATACTCCTCCTGCAGTACTACCTCCAGTGTGGTGCCTGGTGATGGGCTCTCAATCAATAAACCTGTTAGTGTTAACCCTCTCGGTGTGTTCTATAAATACTCCTCCTGCAGTACTGCCTCCAGTGTGGTGCCTGGTGATAGGCTCTCAATCAATAAACCTGTTAGTGTTAACCCTCTCTGTGTGTTCTATAAATACTCCTCCTGCAGTACTACCTCCAGTGTGGTGCCTGGTGATAGGCTCTCAATCAGTCAACCTGTTAGTGTTAACCCTCTCGGTGTGTTCTATAATACTCCTCCTGCAGTACTACCTCCAGTGTGGTGCCTGGTGATAGGCTCTCAATCAGTCAACCTGTTAGTGTTAACCCTCTCGGTGTGTTCTATAAATACTCCTCCTGCAGTACTACCTCCAGTGTGGTGCCTGGTGATAGGCTCTCAATCAGTCAACCTGTTAGTGTTAACCCTCTCGGTGTGTTCTATAAATACTCCTCCTGCAGTACTACCTCCAGTGTGGTGCCTGGTGATAGGCTCTCAATCAATAAACCTGTTAGTGTTAACCCTCTCGATGTGTTCTATAAATACTCCTCCTGCAGTACTGCCTCCAGTGTGGTGCCTGGTGATGGGCTCTCAATCAATAAACCTGTTAGTGTTAACCCTCTCGGTGTGTTCTATAAATACTCCTCCTGCAGTACTGCCTCCAGTGTGGTGCCTGGTGATAGGCTCTCAATCAATAAACCTGTTAGTGTTAACCCTCTCGGTGTGTTCTATAAATACTCCTCCTGCAGTACTACCTCCAGTGTGGTGCCTGGTGATGGGCTCTCAATCAATAAACCTGTTAGTGTTAACCCTCTCGATGTGTTCTATAAATACTCCTCCTGCAGTACTGCCTCCAGTGTGGTGCCTGGTGATAGGCTCTCAATCAGTCAACCTGTTAGTGTAAACCCTCTCGGTGTGTTCTATAAATATTCATCCTGCAGTACTACCTCCGTCCAGTGTGGTAGCCCCCTCCCTGGTGATAGGCTCTCCGTCCCCGGCCGAGGTGCGCCCCCTCAGGTAGAAGCGGTAGCGGCTGTGAGGGTCCAACTGCTTCAGGGTCAGGTGAGTGACCTTGTGATCGTCTATCGTCTCCACCTGCATCGGGCTGTCACTCTTTACGACTACAGAGGGCAGACAGGAAGGTTAGGGTGTGTGTGTGTGTGCGTGTGTTTATTTGTGTGTGTGTGTGTGTGTGTCTGTCTATCAGTGTGGTCGTCTATGGTCTCCACATGCATCGGGCTGTCGTCACTCTTCACGACTATAGGGGCATAGAGAGGAAAGGTCGACTAGAACAGTCAATAACGTTTTTCTGTGACAGCATTTGAGGAATAGTCTATAACATTATGTAGGTTTGTCTCTGACATAGTTGAGGAATAGTCTATAACGTTATGTAGGTTTGTCTCTGGCATAGTTGAGGAATAGTCTATAACGTTATGTAGGTTTGTCTCTGACATAGTTGAGGAAGGGTCTATAACGTTATGTAGGTTTGTCTCTGGCATAGTTGAGGAATAGTCTATAACGTTATGTAGGTTTGTCTCTGACATAGTTGAGGAATAGTCTATAACGTTATGTAGGTTTGTCTCTGACATAGTTGAGGAATAGTCTATAACGTTATGTAGGTTTGTCTCTGGCATAGTTGAGGAAGGGTCTATAACGTTATGTAGGTTTGTCTCTGGCATAGTTGAGGAATAGTCTATAACGTTATGTAGGTTTGTCTCTGACATAGTTGAGGAATAGTCTATAACGTTATGTAGGTTTGTCTCTGACATAGTTGAGGAATAGTCTATAACGTTATGTAGGTTTGTCTCTGGCATAGTTGAGGAAGGGTCTATAACGTTATGTAGGTTTGTCTCTGACATAGTTGAGGAATAGTCTATAACGTTATGTAGGTTTGTCTCTGACATAGTTGAGGAATAGTCTATAACGTTATGTAGGTTTGTCTCTGGCATAGTTGAGGAAGGGTCTATAACATTATGTAGGTTTGTCTCTGACATAGTTGAGGAAGGGTCTATAACATTATGTAGGTTTGTCTCTGACATAGTTGAGGAAGGGTCTATAACATTATGTAGGTTTGTCTCTGACATAGTTGAGGAATAGTCTATAACGTTATGTAGGTTTGTCTTGATGGATTGATGGAATATGATTGATATATAATTCACTAGCCATCTCTAGAAGTGACTGGTAATACATCAACAACATGTCACTGAGAAACAACAGAGATAGATCAGTGATACCATATGATAATAAGTAGCACTGTTGTCTTTTACAAGACAGAGAAACAGACAAGATGTGTAGACTTGCTGTGACAGTCAGTTGAACACACATATTTACATTTCAGTCATTTAAAGGAGTAATTAGGATTAAGTGCCTTGCTCAAGGGCACATCACTAGATTACTAGACTACCCTCGTCTGAATAAAGATAGCCAGTTAAGGGGGAGAGGTGTAGTAAGGTAACCACTCTGGTACTGCAGCAGGTATCCTTTGAGAACCCCATTGGGTTGGGCAGGAGGTGTCCAGTGTAGGGTCATCTCTGTGCCTGCATGGCTGTCCAGGCGTAAGGACATCGGGGGGCCAGGAGCTGACAGGAACACAGGCACGCTTGATTAGAGTATCCTTCCACTGCAGTGTACACTGTCCCCCCCCCCCCCCCCCCTGCTTTTCCCTTTCTCTCACCTCCCTCGTCAGTTTCAAAGGACAGAGTCTCGGAGGGGGGGCCCTCTCCCTTGCTGTTGAACACAGTGACAGTGAGGGTGTAGTGAGAGTAGGGTCTGAGTCCCCCCAGGACTCTCTTCTCCTCTTTGGGCCCTGTCTCCACCTCAACACTGGTGTCTGGCTCTCTAGCCCTACGGCCTTGGTGGTGGCCCCTGGAGCCAAACCTCAGCAGATGGATCTGGTGAGGAGAGAGGGCAGAGGAGGAAGGTTATAAGCTGTAATAATGCTCTATGTAGCTCTATGTAGCTGTGAGGTCATGTTTATGATGTGTAATGCATGCAGCCCGGCAGGTGGATCTGGGAGGGAAGAAGTTATAAAGCTCTATGTGGCCATAATGTCATGGTTATGATGTTGATATGACACACAGAGGGGGGAAGGAGTAAAGGGGACAGGAAATTGACAGTCATTGTATCTCTCTTGTAGTAGAAGCTATTTCAGTGCCAGAGCTGGAGTTGAACATGGACATGGTGCAAGTCACCTTATATCCCAGCAGGTGTCCTCTGACAGTCTTTTCGTTCACTGGTTCCCATGTCACCCTGATGGCTGAACTGTTGAGCAGCACCATAGCCACATTCTGAGGAGCCTTCAAGGGGACTGGAGGAAGGGGGGGGGGGAGAGAGAGAGAGAGAGATGCAGAGAGGGGAGAGAATCATCATCAGCATCATAATCACTTGAGTTTACCGGTGAACCCAATAGACTAATTGGTCATCATTAGAGGGAGAATAAGAGGAGAGAATGAGAACAGCAGGAATGAGAGTGAGGGAGAGACAGAAACAGAGGGAGTGTTCAGGGGAGAGGGTTAGACACCTCTGTATATACAGTGCCTTGCGAAAGTATTCGGCCCCCTTGAACTTTGCGACCTTTTGCCACATTTCAGGCTTCAAACATAAAGATATAAAACTGTATTTTTTTGTTAAGAATCAACAACAAGTGGGACACAATCATGAAGTGGAATGACATTTATTGGATATTTCAAACTTTTTTAACAAATCAAAAACTGAAAAATTGGGCGTGCAAAATGATTCAGCCCCCTTAAGTTAATACTTTGTAGCGCCACCTTTTGCTGCGATTACAGCTGTAAGTCGCTTGGGGTATGTCTCTATCAGTTTTGCACATCGAGAGACTGACATTTTTTCTCATTCCTCCTTGCAAAACAGCACGAGCTCAGTGAGGTTGGATGGAGAGCATTTGTGAACAGCAGTTTTCAGTTCTTTCCACAGATTCTCGATTGGATTCAGGTCTGGACTTTGACTTGGCCATTCTAACACCTGGATATGTTTATTTTTGAACCATTCCATTGTAGATTTTGCTTTATGTTTTGGATCATTGTCTTGTTGGAAGACAAATCTCCGTCCCAGTCTCAGGTCTTTTGCAGACTCCACCATTCTTCCAGAATGGTCCTGTATTTGGCTCCATCCATCTTCCCATCAATTTTAACCATCTTCCCTGTCCCTGCTGAAGAAAAGCAGGCCCAAACCATGATGCTGCCACCACCATGTTTGACAGT